>NW_017618136.1:0-240000 GCF_001879475.1 Ipomoea nil | reverse complement strand
TGGCAAACATTGTACCAAGAATTTCAGGGGTTTCATATATATATATGAAATGTGAAGGAATACTTTAGGTATAAAATATGGTTAACTTTCAACCTTAGATCTAGTCCAAATCAACAGCTTAGATTGAAGATTAATTAAAAAACGCGCGGTGATATTATTGTACTTTTGAGTAAGTAAGTCAGATTGTCTTTGTATTCGAGTGCACATTTTTTTTTTCTTTTTCGAGTGCACATGTTTCCTTCTTCTTCGAGTGCACATGTTTCCTTCTTAAAGTTTATATTTCTCTTCTTCGAATGCATTATTTTTAATTTGCTTCAGTACATAGTTTCTCCTTTGAGTGCACATCTTTGTGCCTCTGAGTGCAAAAATTTGACCTTCAAGTGGACGTTTTGTAGCATTCAAGTGCATGTTTTCCTTTCTAAAACTGCACAATTAATTTTCTTTGAATTTTCCCTTTTAGAATTAAGAGACACCAAGTAAAAAATGGTGTGAGAATTGAGCCGTTGATCTGTCTAGATCAAGAACTATAAAAAAATAATAATAATTAAACTTTGTAGTATAAGCCTATAATATGCACTTGATAGTGTATACTTATACACTTGATAGTATAGATCTGTTCATTTTATAGTATATGCTTGTACACTTTCAAAATCAATTTAGCAAAAATGTTGTGATATTTTTATAAATATATTTAATTATAGATTGCACAAATTTATACTTCAGAGTGCACAAGTTTTATACTACAGGTGAATAAGTTTTATACTACATGTACATAAATTTATTAACTAGTAGTATATAAACTTATGCACTTTGTAGTATAAATTTGTGCACATTAACTTCGAACTTGTTGTGCACCATATCAAGGGTTGATTAGAGGCGTTGATATGGATAGATCAAAGGCTGAGATCTCACCATATATATATATATATAGTTCAGGTGTGGCCGCACCGATAGTTATGCAAATATGCACCAATAATGTTAAAAATGCACAATATAAATATGCACCATTAGGTACGCATCACCAAAAAACGCACCATTAGATATGCATAAAAGCACCACGCATTGTTCGAAAATACATAATTAGGTGCGAGGAGTTATCGTGTATTTTTTGGGTGCATTGTGCGTTTTTTGGTGTATTTATGCATTTCATTGTGGTGTGCATTTTTCTAACACTATTGGTGCCTTTTGTTAACACTATTGGTGCTTTTTTCAAGTGGTCGCACCGACCGCACGGAAGGCGCGGCCGCATTTGAGCAGAAGTCTACACACACACACACACACACACACACACACATATATATATATATATATGTATGTATATACCAGTGTTTTTTTTTTTTTTTTTACTAAAACCACATATTCTTTTACTGGTGCCCATGCCACAACGTAACAAGGTTAAAATCAGAGAATGTTAGTAAACATTAAACTTATAATCTTTTGATAACATATTTTACCTACTCAACCTACCCTTCTTTTCCAACCCTACCTCCTTTTGTAGATACTTGGAATTTGTATATGTTTAGGTATATGCATGCACACACACATTGCATACTATATGTAAGTGTGTATAGTATGGGTTTTTGTAAATACTATACATACATATTATATATATTGATGAGATGAAAGTGGAAATGTGTACGTGTTTGCATTCCACAAGTTGTTCTTTTGGCACTTTAGTGGAGTTGGAATTTGAAACAATATAATTATTTTCAGACGCTGTGTATATATGTTTTGATCACGGCTTTGCCGCTAACCGAGGAAGAGGCAAAAGGAAACACCGATGCGCATTGTCTGCCTTATAGCTCCATAAAGCAATATCACTCAACCACCCCCCACCTCTACGCCTCTACCATTATCTATAACCTATTTAGCTTTCTATTTAAAGTTGTTTTGTTCCTCATCACATATTCCCAATTGCAAAAGCATGCACCACTACTAGTCTACCATAGTTCTATATTGGAATTCAAGACATTTTATGTTGTTTTAATTTCTCTAAACAATGTACTAAAGAATCTAATGTCCAATCTTGAACTATTTATTTGCGTTAAAGTGATTTGTATTTTGATGGTATCAATTGCTAGCTTAGCTTAGCTAGGAACATCTATATCTTATCGATCAAATTTTACAATTTTATCTTTGTCAGATCAATTGATAGAATAACTCTATTTTAATTACACTTTCACTAATTATATATTAAATACATAACATGTGTTATTGTTGATGGCGGCTTGTCCAAAATAGACATACTTGACGAAAGTGTATTCAAAATCTAAGTCATATAAAAACAATATTTTTAGGTTATTTTTATTCGATCATAAAGTTGAAGAAAAAAACTTTATATGATATATGGTAATTACACTTGCTAAGTTCATGCTAATTTTCTCATATCATTCTAATTTTGTGGATGCTAATTTTCTTTTGTGTGTCATTAGTTTGTATGTCGTCTGCAGGGCCTAATGTAATCGTGTGTCATAGTTTGTATGTCGTGTGCATAAGTGTATTAATTAATAGAGTCTGGGTTCGAAACTTGATGTTTACATGTATGCTAGTGTGTCATTATGTATTAAATTGTGTGCATGATACTAATTTGTAAATGTGCCCATTATTTGTCCGCACAGTCCTCTATATATCACTGTCCTCATGTGAACTCAACCACACACACACACACACACACACACACACACACACACACACACACACACACACATATATATATATATATATATATATATATATATATATATATATATATATAAATAAGAGTAGCGCCCGAACAGCGCCTAGGCGGCAGTTTGACAATTGTAATGAGGCTGTTTTCAACATTCAATCAAATAACACATCCAAATAAATAAAATAATGATAATTCATAAGTCATAACATCAAAACAATATTAAAAATTAAAAATACTCAAATATAAAATACTCAAATACTTCAATCATCCAAAGATTCAAAGTATCAAACTAGTCTGCAGGTGTATATATGTCATATTATATATATGTATGTATATATGTATACACACACACACACACATATATAAATATAAATATAAATATAAACATAAATATATATATATATATATATATATATATATATATATATATATATATATATATATATATATATATATATATATATATATATATAATGAAAAAAAATTAGCAAGGCCGAGCTGATCGAGTTAACTCGATCGAAATGAACGAGTTAACTCGGCTAAGTTAGACGCTAGGCGGCCGAGTTAGGCACTAGGCGGACCCTAGGAGGCCAGTCACCTAGGCGGGCGCCTAGGGGGGAAACCGCCACGGTCTAGGGGTGCCTAGGCGGGCGCCTAGACCGATTTTTGCAACAGTGATATATATATATATATATATATATATATATATGCGAGGGTTCAAATGAAGACATGGTCCTCCTATAAAAAATGATGACTGATTACAATCGCCCATCAAAATTTATCAATGGTGGAAGGTTTTATTAAACAAAGAAAAAAACACAGGATTAGTTTTATAATTTTTGTAAACATTCAAATTGATACTATTTATAAATCTGGCTCCACCTCTTTTTCCCTTATTTTTTAACAACTCTTAACTGTTAATTTACCCAAAAATAGATGAATCGGATTAGTCCGCACTTTTTACCTGAGAGCATGTTTTCACTGGTCTGAAATTATATATATATATATATATATATATATATATATATATATATATATATATATATATATATATAGACACACACTTTAGCTTAGGTAAACAAAAGAAGTGATGGTTTTGTAGCAAATGAGAACAATTAGAATATAATCTAGCTAATTGTTAGTTGTAACACACTAGTACTACTACATATATACACACACACATATATAGTATTCTCATTCAAATCAAGAATTCTTTGGCTTTAAATATACATGCATGCACAACATACATTATGAATAATGTGTGGTGGAGTTTCAAGAACATTATATATCTACCTTAAACTTTTCAAAAGTCTTACAAAGAAGCTTGCCTAAGTCTCCCCTATATTAAAAAGCTAGCTAGATTGTACCCTTTGTCTACTTAGGTCAACTTACAAGACCATTGGTGAATTCCCTATATTAAATTGATCATGAAATTATTAATTTCATCAAATTACAATTAAGATATATACTTTATACTCAAGAAAAAATAAATATTTTTGTGGGTGACAAATGGTTGGATTGATTCTTTGTTGACTCAACTTACAATATAAACTATATGATCCATTAATAATTAAAATGTGATATTATATAAACATACATCATCACCATGGATCATTGTCATTCTTTATATGTTAAAGTGATTGGATTAGGTAATTATTAAACTACAGCATCTGATTAGTGCCTTTGACATATATAATAGTCTTCTGCTCTGATCTCCCATGTTCATTCATTATACTATGTGGTACAAAAGTCAACGAACAATATATAAATCAAACCAATCAAAATCGAGTTATATAGCCAATACATGAAAGACTTTATCGGAAATATCAAATTAATAGAGTTTGATAATTTGCTAACATAAAGTCAGGATCGATTCTATATCCATCTGGTCAACACACATGCACTTAATTGGGTCATAGTTGATGTGCACTGAATGATCTTCAAATCCTTAAAATGGTTTTATGGGCTAAAATGTAGCAAATAGTATTGTGATGTTTAAGCACAAGGATGAAAGTGCATGCATTCTAGAAAATGGTGCATTATATATGATGATGACATATAACTATGTTGGTGAGTGTAAAAACATACTTTATAATTGAGTTAATTCCAGCAGAGATCTTTTACCTATACTGATAATTTCAGATTTAGTCTCATATTATTGTTTTTTTTCATTTAACGTCCTATATTATTATATTTTGTACACTTTTGGTCCTTCCGATGACTTATCCGGTGAAATCCTATTTATGTAAGGGTATTTTTGTTTATTCAATTTTTTAAAAATTTTTCAATGAGTTAATTCCAGCAGAGATCTCTTGTCTTTGATAACAATTCCAAATTTAATCCTTTTTGCTCTTTAACAACCCATACTAGGGGTGTCAAAGTGGGCCTAAATCTGCGGGTTGGCCTGCACCCGCCCCGAAATGGGACGGGTTAGGGCCATAGGAAAATTCGCGGGTTGCGGGCCAGGCTCCAGCGCCAGCGACAATGAGGGCAGTGACTAGTCCGACAATGCTCTGCTCATCAGCCCACCACGCTCTCGCCTCCACGCCTGACAGCACCTGCCCACCACGCCTCCAGGCTCCACTACATTGCTCCTCCAAAAAAAAAAAAATCATCAAAAGGATAAAAAACAGTCCAAAATATAATAGTTTGGGGTGTTAAATGACAAAAAACGATTATGTGAGACTAAATTTAAAATTTCCGCCAATGACAAGGGACCTTCGGCCTCCGTTGATGAAATTAACTCATTAGAAAAAAATTTAAAAAATAAAGAGATGAAAATACCCTTAGCTTGTCTAAAATAGTATTTCAAGTCCTATTAAAGGATGAGAGTGCACAACCACTCACGCCAACCAATCTGGTTTAACATCTAATTTAATATCACATATTGATTGATGCTAATCGATCAAACGTCTTGAACTATTCATAATCTAGTATCACATGTTGCAACCTTGCATGCGCCATTTGATCATAAGACCTTAACTACTTGACCTATACCTTTGAGGATAGAAAAATGCAACATAGAGTTGGTTCTTCATTTGAGTCAGTCAATTAACTATATACAAACAACCTAGATTAATTTATCTCATGCATTATAATCCTTTATCAACTAAGGTCACAAGGTGAGATTCACCCAATATACACCTTCGAGTAACCACTTCAATTTAAACTTTTTTGTAGATTAAAGAAAGCAGAGTTTTGCTCTTATAACCTCCAATTAAAAAAAAATGTAGTGAAAAAATGAGACCAGCTATTATGGAAGCAAAGAATATAAGTGGTTGTGTCCAGTGTACCAGCTTTTAAAGCACATCCATCCATCCAACACAGCCTGTTGGCCTGCCATATATTATTGCATGTTCCCAACTTGCATTCAGACTTGCAAATGGACAATAGGTGCTATCCATTACAAGAAGAATGTAGTGTTTCATTATATTGCAGGAATGTTATCCTAGTTTTAGATAAACATCATCTCCAATGTTGTGTGCATGTTCTAGCTAGCTAGCAGCCAGGCCAAAACACACTTCCCACCTGCCTTGTATGCATGCATGTTAACAACATTATGGGTGTGTTTGGTTGGTGGGTTTTGCCCATAGGAATGGGTATGAAAGTGATTGTTGTTGTTTGGTTAATAGGTTTTTAGAACACTACTATGGGTCTCGAATACCCCATTAATTGAAAAACTCATACCCAAATACAATAAGGGTTTCATTCCCTTATTCATTCTTAACCACTACTATTAGTAACCATTCCCATTCCACCCTACTACCAAACATGTTAAATACTTTCACCAAAACCCATTACCATTACCAAGTATTTGATACCCATTCCGATTCCAATTCTTATGTGCGAACCAAACACACCCTAAATATATTCGGGTAAGGTAATGAAACACAAACTTACGTCATCTTGTGTCCGGTATGGCGGTATCTAAATCTTACAGGATAAGATTAATCTCGTTGAGTTTCAGGAAGGTCCATTCAGATAATTATATCCAATCTAAATTTTATGTTTAATTTAAATGATCCAAATTAAACCTCTTTTATTAGTTTAATTGTTCTATTTAATATATAATTTGTTTAATTAGCTTATGTGACAAAAAATATTTC
The DNA here is from genome assembly GCF_001879475.1 of Ipomoea nil. Taxonomy (NCBI): domain Eukaryota; kingdom Viridiplantae; phylum Streptophyta; class Magnoliopsida; order Solanales; family Convolvulaceae; genus Ipomoea; species Ipomoea nil. The sequence goes on along the minus strand of NW_017618136.1, from coordinate 233,223 downwards.
ACTAAAAAGACCTATTCCAACGTTTGGTACAAGTTTTATTATTCGAAATGAGTAAGAGAGTGACCTGGCTGGCTTGGTATAAATACTTATAACGGAAAATGACACTCTTTTTTTCTGAGTTATAATGATATATAGCTTAATTATTTCACTTTCTATTATAGATATATTCACTTTTTCTCTCAATTATTCACAGTGGTTATTTTACCCAATTCAATTAACTATTCATATCCCAAATCTTTAAAACAATGAGGGATTTTTTTATTTTTTTTTTTGAAATACAAGTTAAATTTTCCAATGTAATTGCTCTTTTAACCCAAGCGTAAAAAATAGACCAAGTTAAACAAATGATGAGTCTGAAAGATTTAGCTAATATTTTTAAATAGTCTCTCTCTTTATATGATTTTAAATGTCGACTGTAAATAGTTAACGGATTTTGTTTTTTTTTTTTTTTAAAAAAAATAGCCACTTCGGAAATAACTGAGGGAAATTAAAATGTGTAGGTATGCACCTATAATTGTTGCGGAAAACAAGTCATATCACAATAAGTCAAACGAAAAAAGATAATATTTAGACCATAATAAAAATATATTATTTGTGTGTGTATATATACTGTATTAACTATGCAAATAAAATTAGACAATGACCGTTTATTAGTCAATTTTGACTTATTTAATCACTATTAAGTGTTTGACTTGTTTAAACAATCAATATGAGTGTTTGATTAAATAGCTTTTTGTGACAACTTATTGTTTCAAAATGTTAAAATTCAAAAAGCTACTCAAAGTAGATTTTTCAATTAGTTTTTTAAGAAAATTATTTTGTATTTAATCAGCTAACAGCTAAATTATCAAACATTTTTCTACAATCAACTCATGCTATCAATTAGTCATCAAATTCACTAACTCAATAAGCTATATTATGTCGTGTAACCGTGTGCACCATACAGTTGCAAAAACGACGTCTTTTTGATTAAAAACGTTCGTCCTACTTTTTAAAAAAAAAAAAAAATCAGTTTTGATTGTCATCCATTAACGGCGTTATGTTGTGCATAATTTGAACTATATATCCAGAGTGAATGAACTATATATCCAAAATGAATGAACTATATATACCCAGAATGAATGAACTATATATCCAGAATGAATGAACTATATATACCCAGAATGAATGAACTATATATCCAGAATGAATGAACTATATATACCCAGAATGAATGAACTATATATCCAGAATGAATAAACTATATATCCAGAATGAATGAAATATATATCCAGAATGAATAAATTATATATCTAGAATGAATGAACTATATAGTTCAAATTATGCACAACATAACGCCGTTAACGACAATCGAAATTAATTTTTTTTTTTAAAGACAGACATCAAAACAATGTCGTTTTACAACCGTGTACACCATGCACGGCATAATGTTCCCAGCTAACAGCTATTTACCACGCAGCCCAATCGCTTTTATTATAAAGAAAACTTAAAAAGCAACTTCACCAACAAGCTCACCAATGGTGTGTCCATTACATGTTCACTTTGTTCTGTGGGAAAACGACACCTTTGGGACATGGATGGCAACGTACCCTACCTCTATTTGTCTTTTTGCCATGTAGACCCAGTTCAATTCATTCACAATTACTACCATTTTTTTGTTATTTATATATCTCATAATGTTTCAAATCGGTAATAATCACAACTACAAAAATATTTATTTTCAATCACTTTTTTGTGTGTTAGCTTAAGGAGGCAGGCAAAAATTTTCAACCAGTACGTTGAACCACTACACTGCTGCCGGCCAGTTTAATCGTTTAAAATTTTTAACAATTTTTGTTGATAGTCGTTATTATACAGTGTGACTGAAACCTAATATATCTATATGACTATATTTGAATTATGGATCTATAGAAAACTTGATTAGTTGAATCACACTATTGTTGGTACCAATTAATTACAAGACTTTTCTCTTCTTCTTTTTTTCCTTTTTTTTTTAGTTCTTTTTCTTTCATGGAAATTTGCATGCATGGAATCTCAATCTCATTTGCTCTCATAACTTTAAACTATATATCGTCAGCAAAAGCCCTTTTCTTTTGAGAGATTATATGGACCACCATGATATATATATGTATGTACAATATGTTTCTTGGTTTAATTTGATGACTTAATCCTACTTGGTTTTTGTTTAATGCATATTTTTACTCAGCCAAAAAAAAAAAAAAAAGGGAGGGGGGGGGGGGGGGGGGGACTGTTTGAGGGATAGGATCGATCATTTGGCACAAAGCTGTAGTGTGACGCAGTTTACTTTCTAAGAGTAAAAGGACACCAAAGGAAATATATATATATATATATATATATATATATATATATATATATATATATATATATATATATATATATATATATACACGCATGCACACACATATATATTCTCTTGCTGAAATCAATTTGGCATGATTTAATTAGTTTTATATGTGTGCCGATTCACTCTTAGGTATAACAAAATATGTGTATATTTCAATTTAACTAAAAATCTCGAAATTTAAAATTTGAAAATGCAACTAACTTAAAATTTATGACAAAGTGTTTTGTAGTACTTCGTATTTGAAATCTTACTTAGTACCAAAAAAAATTAGTCACGTTATATGCTCTTAGTTGATTGGCTAAGAATTGAAAACGTACAACTTTTATTTCATGTATACAACATTAAAAAATTAACTTTAAATTCACAACTATCAATATTAAAACCCTACTCCTCTGGTAAACCCTACTTCCTATAGATTGGCTAGGAAAATCACTTTTATTTCGGATATACAATATTAAAAATAAATAAATAAATTTAAATTCACAACTATACACACTAGTAAAAACAAGCCAAATACACTATACTTGCATATATTATATAATTCCATATGTTTTCTTAATAAATTAAATTTTCTTTTGGGTGACAAAAAAAAAAAAACACACACACACAGTTACGAGCTGAAGGCACACATTGAACAAACTTTACTACTGTGTAATAGTTAGCAAATCACACAATAGTGATAAACTGACATCTCAGCCATCTCTCGGGACATAATAAATTAAATTTAGCTTACAGCGTAGGGCAACAAATTAGTGACATGCAATATGAATATATATATATATATATATATATATATATATATATATATATATATATATATGCTTTGGATTTTAGGAAATATTCTTGGTATTGGACCAGGTTGATGAGTGCAACTACATTCATCATACATTTGTAAGTTGTAACGCGGTTTCATTGCATCTTAGAAAAAAAATATCTGAATTGCAAGTCCCTAGAATAGATGACACAAATAATTGGATATATATGCATGCATCATATATCCATTTGCCTATTTTTAGATATAACATTAAATAAATATATATCCTTTGTGTTTGTGTTGTCAATGGAAATAATGGAATTCACTACAACTTCAACAAACAATAAACACAATATCTATCTGGTTAAGTATAATGCACGAATCTATTCTTATAGTTTTATTTTTTTTTTTATTGAAGTGATAAATTATTTTTTTTTAAAGAAAAACATATTTATATGTTGTGTATCCGGAGGAACTTTTTCGATGTTCGTCGTTATCTTATTCACAAACTTGGAATGTTTTCATAGTATCCAGTCCAAACTCAAAACTTATTTTTGAGTGACTAGGAAACTGTAGCCACTTCCTGATGGTAATAAAACTGTAGCCACTTCCTGGTGGTATATAACTATATATGCATTGGGTAAATATTTTTCTTGTGTAATAGCTTAAAAACCACATAGAGGAGAGAAAAACTGCACTAGGAAGATCATGTACGACCATCTCGACTAAGATGGTATTGGCAAGAATCGAACTCGTGACTTTCTAATATGATAATCATTCTTCCAAAAGGTTGAACCCCAACCCTAATTAAGGGCCCCCACACTCCGACCCGACAGAGCATTTAGGAGTCTAATATGATAATCATGCATGCAGTTCTTTCAGTTGTGCTCGTTGCATGATGCAATGATTAACATCTTAGAACTTCTATATATATATATATATATATATATATATATATATATATATATATATATATATAAAAGCAAGTTTAATTATAATATATAAAGTTTTCAATTAACCTAATTAAAAAAAATATATCCAATAATTATTGTTGGTTTGACTGGCAATCCATACCATAACACTTGGCTTGTGCAACCAAAAACATCTCAACTATCAAGTAATCTTTTTGGTCCTACCAATTAAAAAGAAAGAAAGAAAAGGAAAAACCAATTGTAATATAAAATATTTAGATTACATTGAACTATATATGTGTGTGAATTGCAACAACAGAAAAATGGGCCATTGGTCAAACGAATTGTTGAATTGGTGTTACAATGTCCCCCATCCTCTTTGGGGTGCATGGCCACTTTATAAAGTGTAGCATGCATGTGTAAGCATAAGAGCCCCCACCCACTTACCTATCCACCCCCAAAGCCCATATTATTCTTAAAAACAAAAAACACCGGTCTAATAATGAGAGGCAATTCAATCAAATTGATTAAATTATTGACTTAATAACTACAAATTAAAGTTATGTTTCAAGTTCGACTCTTAAAGGAACAGCCTGTAGGGTTTATTTATTTGAACCAATCAATTTTACCTCATGATCTTTTGTAGGTTTAATTTCTTTCGTCACTTAAAAAAGAGGATTTTTTTTTTTTTTTTTTTTGCATGAAATTCATGTATATTTATCTCCAATGTGGGGTAGTGAATCAAGCAACGTCACCCCATGAAAATTGCAAATCACAAAGAACACTTCTTCATTAAGAAAGATGGAAATTTGTCTTTTGATTGATTGTGTTAGGGCAAATGAGAGATAGTTTTTTTTTTTTTTTTAAATGTTATCATGATGTTTATATATGTGTGTACGAATTGATAGTTGGGACAAATTTTCAATGGTTAATACTTTTGGAGTAGCATTAAATAACATGAGTCATCATGACTCGTGATTAAATTTGTGATGATCAAATGTTAGAACGTGATTTATTATATAATTATTCTAGTACTTTATTGTATCTTTAGTCCTAGCTATACTTAAATTGTAACTATTTTTACATTAATTGTAAGATCGTATAATAAACATTTAGTTCAAAACTAAATTTTATAATAAGATGATCGACTTTTTAGTATATATCGTGATTTATATTTTTGAAGCGGCACAAATCAAAATGAGTCATGACTCATGACCAGTAATATAATTTTCAATGAGATTTAAGATCAATAGCACTATTAGCTCGATGTTGTACTAATAATCAAATTGCAATTATTGTCTATTAGTGTACTAAATTGTGTCTATTGTACTAATCAAATTGTAACTATTGGTGTACTATAAACACATATTATGTCTGCCATAATTTACAATATTGGGCATGTGGATTCATATCTAGAAAACAAAAAAGTTGGATAGGAGAAAATTGAAAAGAAAGGGCAAAGGGGGAGATCCATATTCTCCTCCAACAAGGGATTTGCTTTATGAAGCTTTTAGAGAAGGCTTTAACATCCCATCTTAATTTGTTATTCTTTTTTATTTACAGAAAAGTCCACAATTATTATCTAAATGTATATTTTTGTGTGAAGTTTAAAGGTAAATCAGTCTAGATTGCTTATAATTCACCAATACAGTTCAAACCAAGAATGTCAATAAGAAACTCTCACCAGAATCAATTTTAAAATTTTATAACTACTAATTCAACTAGTTCATGTTAGCCCTAATTTTTTGTATTCTCATCACCATATATGAGATCTTCTCCTCTATCTATCATCATATCCCCTACAATTATTAGATTGATTGGATGGTCTGCTGGCAAAGAAATTAAAGAAAAGAATGAAAGCAATATTATCAGAGAAAGTGAGAGAGAATATGTGGGGAAGAATTCCATTCCCCCCACACACACTTTTCATCCCCTTAGCTTTATTTCCTTTAACCACATTGGTTTAGGAGGCTCCCAATTGTGTTTTGACACATGCATGCCTAAAATGTTTGAGGTCATGTTTTTTTATGCCTTTCTTGCCTATCTTTTATCCCAATATTTTCATTTTCTTTTACTTATAAAGATGAAAACTTTGTGGAGTTAATTAAGAAGATTTTCAACACCTATCATACCCTAAAAATAAAGTTAAAAAATAGACTCTTGAGACTTCGACTCTAGTTAAGTTAGTTTGACAATAAGTTTGTGATTTCATGGTCATAAGTTTGATTTCTAGTTGGGGGCTGCCGCCTTATTTGTTGGTCAGTTAAAACTTGTCTCACCTTGTGCATCATGCATTGTTCAAGACTTTATTCAACACTTGTTTTTAAGAACATATAAGAGGATGAAAATTGAATATGTGATCTCCTATTCTAAAGTTACAAGTTAAATACTTAACTACAAAATAATTGACAATAATATGCTAATTAGATATTTATGATCATCGACAATCTTAACCTCCATCCTTTTTAGATAAGAATTTTATTTTGTTGAGACTTTATCACTTGGTTAATGATTGTCAATCTCATATGTATTTATCGGACAATTAAAATTTATTAATAATGATTATTAGTCTATCTGTGGTTTATTTTTAGCACATCCTTCTTATTTTAATAAATAATATTACATGTACATTTACTTTTTATCTCATTTGTACTCTCTACATTACTAAAACAACATGCCTACATGCATTACTAACACAACATGCCGTAATTAATTCAAAACAGAAATGAGTCACACTTTTATTCATTTATTTTTCTCCCTTCAATAAAATCATATATGTAGTATAAATTTTCTATAATGCCTTATAAGCAAACTCGTACTATTATATTTTTTAAACTTATTTTTATTTGAAATAACCTTCTTATATTCATGAATCATGATTATCAATTTTTGCCTTACGCAATTTTTTTTTTAAAATTTAAAGATAATTAGATTCATTGAAATCTTGATCTACACTCAACCCACCCTAGCTAGCTCCAAAGATGGTGAGCCAAGCTAGGAGGGAGCATGGACCTATGGTTTGCATTTTGCCCTAATTTGCTAGCTATGGCCTTGCTAGCTTGTAAAGGAATATATATATATATATATATATATATATATATATATATATATATATATATATATATATATATATATATATATATATGTGTGTGTGTGTGTGTGTGTGTGTGTGTGTGTGTGTGTGTGTGTGTGGAGAGAGAGAAATAATTAAATGAGACAATTTTTTTCCGTGAGTCTCGTGAGATCCTTCACAAATATACAGAAGTTACTATATGAATGCACAAAGACTAGATTTTAAGCAATTCGCCCAACATTAATGCACACAATCATATGTGTATTCTGTAGTAGCTTGTGTGTATTTACGAAGGGTCTCACATGAATAGGTAGATACACTTGAATATTAGTGTGTATATATATATATATATATATATATATATATATATATATATATATAATCAAGTTGAAATAAGAACTAGTAGCTCCCTGAGAGTATACGAACTAATCTTATTTGTCAATTTAAAATGATCAAGAATTAGAAATTTATGAAAAATTTAAAAATGTGGTGATATTTATGTAATTATGACGGTGTATTTAGAAACTCTTGATAGTGCATCTAATAACTAATAGTACGTTCACAACATGTAAGCACTATTATATTATAGATCATGAGTATAATATTAACTATCTACTTATCTACAGATGTATTGTCAAACATTTCTAAATACATACATTATAATAGTTACATAAATATTACTGTATTTTCTTTAATTTTTAATCTTTGATCATTCTATATGAATGAATGGGATTACTCTACAAGTTTTCACGACTACTACTTACATGGTCTGCCCATAATCTTCGTATATTCCTAACCCATCCTTCTGAATTGGTACGTGTCATGCTTTAAACAGTTGCACTTCCTCTACTTTTCATGCTCTTTTTCCCACTTTCTTTCTACACCTTCTATACACACAATTAAATTAAATATAATTAAAGTTAGTGACATGATTTGATAACTCCAAGGTATGCATGGAAAATTCAATTCATTGAACATTAATGGACGTTCCTTATTTAATTCATATCATGCATGTCCTGAAATATGGTACAGTACTACATTCTTGCATAATCGTAGTGTGTTGTGTGCATATATGTGATCAAAATATCCCCACTTCAACTTCGAAAGATTCTGTAAGAGGATTGGTTGAGTGTTACTTTGAGTTCATGAGAAAAAATTTCAATTGCTACTTAAACATGTGTTTTAGGCAAAACTCGTCTTATATAATTCATTCTAATGAGTTAATACCCGATTTGGTCCCCCGACTATTAGCATTTCACCACTTTAGCCCTCGACTTCTAAACTTGCTCAATTTCATTCACAATTATACAATTGTTAACCAAAATGGTCATAATCAGGAATATTTTATAAGTTTAGACAAATGACTATTTTAGTATTTTAGGTAAAAATTGCATAGTTGGGGATAAAATTGAACAAGTTTGAAAGTTGATGATCAAAGTAGTGAAATCTTAATAGTCGATGGACCAACTCGAATATTAACTCTAATTCTAATTGTCAAAAGATCACAAAAAGTGAAACTGTAATTATTAACTTGTTATTTTAGTATACACTTATTATTAACTTTTTCATATTAATTTTTATTTAAATTTAAAATTTTTTAAATTTGACGGGTCCCGCCAAGACCCGCGGGCCTACAGCGGGGTGGGACGACCTCCCTTAGGCCCGTATTTTGACGGGCTTTTTAGCCCGTCCCGGCAAATGGTGAGCTTTGGCGGCCCCCGTCTCGCCGACCTATTTCGATAGCTCTAAATGTAGGCCAGACAACATACAAGTTTATTTTTAACATACTGCAAGTTTAACCTGTAATACACTGAAAATAAAATTATAGTATATTAAAATAAATTTGTATAAGCGTTTCACCTTACAATATAGACCATGATCTACCGTATAATTTGACATAACTATTGCACCTTAACCCATCAAGCCTAACCCAATAAATTAGGCATATTTGGTCCAAAACCCAAAAGCCTAGCATATCGATCCATAGTTAAATTGCACTCATAGTTAAATTGTTGTCACAGCACAATAGAACATTATCTTATTGCTATTAATTTCATGATTATGTTTGGTGACTCTTAAAATTTTTAAATTAAAAGTTCTAGAATAAATAGAAGTTTTGATGAATACTTTACATGGATATGATTTTTACTAGCTATTTGTACTGTTACTCGGGCTTGTCTTGGCAGCTACCAACTGCTATGTGAATATATTTTGCAACCCAGGAAAGGTTCCACCTTTCTTGTCTGATGTTTTATCCTCAAAGGATTCCAATAGTGACAGTTAAATAACCTTTTCAATTTGATGTGCAAATTCATGTTGTGTTTGTGGAACAACGTTTGTGTACCAATGAAAAAGCATAAAGATGGAATATAATTTATGGAATTTTGTATATGGTGCTAACAAAATTGGATACAACAATGTAATACTGTGTAATTTGGTGCACTGGTGGGTATTGTCACCATGCATGGAGGGCACCTTGTTAATAGTGACTTACTATAATTATGTATATCATATATGGTTGTAATATGATATTATTAGTATTGATATCAATTAGTATCATTAAAAAAAATCATATTCATAGTATGCAGGGCCTTGAAAAGAATAGTCATGTAAAGTATAATTCGCGTACTTAAAAGATATTATTGCCAACACTCTTTTGGTCAAATTTATCACATAATAAGGTCTTTCTACTACGGTTTACCTCTGTGTGATTTGCAGGCTATTACACACAAACGAATTTACCCTATGCACATGCATTCCACCCTCGTGTAGTGACTGCGAGCTTTTCTCGTCACCAAAATATAGTATGCAGCGCTAACCTAATTAAACCTAGCCCTTGCCAGCCAAGGGAGAAAGGAAAAAGTAGCCCAATTATTCAAGTCATACGTACTCAAGGAGTTTTACTACATGGACTCTCAATCTCAACTATCTCACTTTGATTCTCTTATGTGGCAAAAGATTATAAGTTATCTTCATCTTGTCGATTCCAAGAAAAATGTCAATATTAAAATTTTGACGAACAATAATATTGACAGATCACATGACCACTTATTTTAATTAATTTTATTTTGATTGTGGGATGTCTTTTTCCCATGATGGGACTCAAATCGAAAAGAGGATAAGGGTGAATTAGGACGATTCATTTTATTCTATAATTTTTTTTTTAATTATTTTAATTTGTTTTTAGGGTTTTCATGGCTGATATTTGAAGCCCAAATAGTATTATTTGATGTGCATATATATATATATATATATATATATATATATATATATATATATATATATAGATTCTGTAATTTGTGTTTAGATTCCTTTAGTGGTTTTTTTATCCAAGTATTTAAAATATTTTTGTTATATATTAGTACCAAGCTAGCTAGCTAGGATAATGGATTCTTGAGTGGACAATTCAAGCAAAATATTCTTCTACTATTTCCAAGTATATATGTTTTGTTTAATTTTCTTCATAATGATGTCAAACATGTTATATTCCATTGTCTTTTTGTTCTAAATATGGAATGCTTGTGCAAAACCATCCTTTTAAAAATTGTTTATAGTAATAATATTCATAGTATATATGCCACGATTTTAAAATTATTAGCTATGCGAGAATGAAGTTACACATCGTGTTCCTTACATATGATGCTATATATATGCATGGTCGGTCCAAACATTTTATAAATTTGGGATAAAATTTTTTAAAACGCCCCCTATATGAAGAATTAAAATTAAAATTTAATAATACTAAAAAAAATGATAATATCAAATAACATAAAATAAGATTAAAAAATTAAGTTTTGAATGATTTAAGTTTTATATGGTCCTGTTTATTGAACTTGTTAATTAAGCTTCTGATTTAATTTCTCAATTCTCATTGTCCAGCCATAACTTATAGCCTAATCTGCAATTCTGCAAACTAAATTTCTAATTCCAAAATGACAATTCCTAATCTACAATTCTGCAATTCGCCAATTATATTTCGCTAATCTGCAAACTAAATTCCTAATTTATTTAATTATTTAAATAGCAAAGTGACAATTAGGAATTTAGGATTCCAAAAACAACAATACAACAATACGGCCTAATATGCATTAAACAATTCTGCAAACTAAATTCAACCAAATCATAGTTTTCAAAAAAAAAAAAAAAATAATAATAATAATAATAATAATAATAAAATCTCAAATCATAAAATACCTTTACAAATTGCAATTGCAGATTAGGCAAGCGATTAGGGCATTAGGTGAAACCATGAATGCACTGCGAAGAGTCCGGAGATGATTAGGCGAAGGCGTGGCGACTAGCAAGCCGGTGAACTAGAGAGTGGCGAAGGCGCCGCGAAGCACCGACTAACCGGAGTGACCGGCGATTGTTGATGGTATGGGTGAATAGGTAGATTTGTAAAGAAGATTTGTTACTTGACGATTGTCGATTGCCCATTGTTATTTGGCTTCTGAGCTTTTAATGAATTCATTATTACCGTTGAGAAGATTTGAATGGTTGTTGTGGCGTAGGCACGATCGATGAGGCGGCGACTCTTACCCTCCTGGGCGGCGTAGGTGTGCGACGTCTCTTCTTCGATTCTTCCATCTTCTCGACTTCGATCAAATTCAAAAAGCAATTAACCAATATTTTTTAATATATACTCGGTACTAAGTAATATATATATATATATATATATATATATATATATATATATATATATATTATATATCTTATGGCCTATAGCCCCCTCTAGAGATGGATCTTGGGCATGGATCCAGCCTTTCCTTGCCACCTAGGTCGATTTGTATTTTTTGCAACAATAAGAAAAAGTGGGGTCAATTAATCTATAAACAGGTAACGAAAGGGAGTCATATGTAGTATTGTAGACTTGTAGTACATGATCTTGGAGGAACAAGGTCTCTATATATCTTGGGCTAGCCCATATCGTATTCGAGGCCTAGTTTCACTCATTTACCCATCAAATGGTTGCTTCAGCCCAATACCTTTCTTGGGTCAAACCCAAGAAAATCCCGCACCATCACTAGGTGAAAGGGGAATTGGGCAGGCCCACTTATTAAATACTCCATCTGGCCCATCAGCTCATTCTTTTATTATTTTGGGCCGTAGTTGAGAATATAGATTTGAGAGACAGCTAAGCCGACCCAATCCGTGTAGAACTCGGAGTTCGGACTCTTACCATTTAATGTCGGGTCGTGGATTAAAATCCCTACTGATTCAAAAGGTCCTTTCTACTCTCCACACAAATCAGACATCCAACTTTGATCTGAGAGACATAATTTCCGGCGAGTCGCGGCATAGATGTATAACGGAATCGGTTTACCGACGGCCCGGGGCTCCGGGACGAACGGTTATGTGCAGACAAACAAATTTTTTGTGAGGTCGAAGACCAACAAGGTGCTAGTGGATGGCGCGAGGGGTTTTGGGGCGGATCAGGGAACCGCCGGCATGACGCGGAAGCCTAACAAGGAGATTCTGGAGCACGACCGTAAACGCCAGATCCAGCTCAAGCTGCTCGTCCTCGAGGAGAAGCTCTCCGAGCAGGGATACACCGATGCGGAGATCGCTGAGAAGTTAGAAGAGACTCGGAAAACCTTAGAGGCTGCCGCCGCGTCTGAAGCTGCCGGTGGGCCAACCGCTCATTCTGCTTCATCATCTGAAAGGTAACGATACCGATACCGGTCTTACTTCTCCTTCCTAGTATTTTGTTTAGACTATTTAGGTTGAAAATGTATTACGCCGCATATATCAGTAGCTTCATTGTTTTGAATAGTGTTGTTGACACAGATTTGAATATTGCACTTGAAACGTGAAGGATTTATGTGGGACTAATAGAAAGAAATGAGAGGAAAGTTGGTGCGTTTTCTCCCTATTGATGATAAATTTATTTACATGGTAATAATCGAAAGAGAATGAAGAGGAGAGTTAATGCTTTTTCTCCCCTTTGATAGTAACTGCTTGGAATCTTCTTAAGAATAGTTAATAATCGAAGTGGCTATTGTGAAAATTTAACTTGCTGAGAAACCTTGTCACTTTTTACATGTTCATCGGGCCAGCATTTTTATTCCTCATATGGTTGTTTAAAGTTGGCATAAGAACTAACATATTTCAAGATGTTTTAGGGTCTCTGAAACACAAACCCACCAAATTGCTGCCTTGAAGGTAAAACAGATGGAGAAATTGAAAGCAGCACTTCGGATAGGAGCTGAAAACGAGAATCAAAAGAAACAGCCTGATCCTACTCTAGCTCTGGATTCTGTGTTGAGTGATGATGAAGATGATAGGGCAAAAAATCATAAAAATGATGGGGGGAAGGATACAAGAAGAGGGAAAGATGAGCCTAAGCATCACAAAAAGAAAGAAAAGAAGGGAGACCATGAGGATTCCTCTGATAGTGATAGTGGTAAGGAGAGCATTGAAAGGATGAAGAAAAAGAAGAGCAAGAAAGGTCATAGAGAGTCTGATTCCGAAATTGATGTTAAGAAGAGGTCAAAAAAAGCTACAAGGAAGCACAGTAAGAGTAGAAGATACGATAGCTATTCTGATTCTGAATCTGGATCTAGTTCTGGTTCTTCCTCCGAGTCTGATTATGAGGATAAACGTTCAAAATCTAAAAAAAGACATGACTCTGATGACGATGCACAGATGAAACGCCAAAAATCTGATAAAAATCATAGTTCTGATGATGCATCTGATAAAAGGCAAAAATACAAAGTTCAAAAGGGGAAACTGCCTGAATCTGAAACTGATAGTGATCGGGATAGCAAAAAGTATCAATTGGCAAGGAAAATAAATTCCTCGGAACAAAGCAAAGGGTACTTGGTAGATAAAGATGGCTCTATTGCTGATGACACCAAGAGAAGTGCCAAAGAGAAACAGAATCGGAGTCGGAGAAAGTATGAATCAGAAAGTGACTCTGGTTATGAGAGAGAAGCAAGAAAGAAAAATGAAAAGATGGGAAGTAACAGAAATGATAGTGATGAGAATAGATATGATGATGGCCATGAAAGAAAACACCAGAGAACTCAGAAAGTTAAAAAACATGACTCTGAGGATGAATATGATAGTGACCATGTTGTAGAGGAGAGGAAATTCCAAAGAAGTAGAAGACATGAATATGATGGTGACTGTGATGTGGAGGAGAAGAAATTCCAAAGAAGTAGAAGGCATGAATATGATGGTGACCGTGATGTGGAGGAGAAGAAATTCCAAAGAAGTAGAAGGCATGAATATGATGGTGACCGTGATGTGGAGGAGAAGAAATTCCATAGAAGTAGAAGGCATGAAGATGATAGTGATGATGATGTGAAGGAGAAGAAATTCCAAAGAAGTAGAAGGCATGACTCTAGTGATGATGAACATGATAGGAAATACCACAAAACTCGGAGGGCTGAAAGACATGATTCTGAGGATAAATCTGACAGTGACAGTGATGTGAAGGTGAAGAAAGTCCAAAGTAGTAGAAGGCACGACTCTAGTGATGATGATCATGATAGGAAATACCACAAAGCTCAGAGGGTTGAAAGGCATGATTCTGATAACCATGATAGGAAATATCACAAAACTCAGAGGGTTGAAAGACATGAATTTGATGGCCATGATAGGAAATATCACAAAACTGAGAGGGTTGAAAGACATGATTCTGAGGATGGATCTGACAGTGGTAGTGATGTGAAGGAAAAGAAGATCCAAAAAAGTAAGCGTCATGACTCTAGTGATGATGATAGTGATGCTAGCAGTGATCATCTTATCAGGAGCAACAGTGAAAGTGATTCAGATAACAAGAGTAATTATCGTAAACACGGGCAGACTGATAGGAGGATTAAGTCCAAGGAGAAGAGTGGAAGTGGTCATGTTAGTGATTCTGGTGGCAGAGGAGAACCCAGGAGGGGTAGAGGTCATGCACTAGAGGATGATAAGAAAAAAGAAGTGGATTCTGGATTGGACACATTCAAGAAGTTAGAACAGTTGCGCCAATTGAGAGCAGATATCACAGATGGGTCAGGGAGTGGTGATCAAGAGCTTTCTAGAGGCAAGAGGAAGCTTGATGCCAACCAATTCGATGAGCAACTAAAAGCTAAGTCAAGAAAAAGGGAATCTACTAAAGAAGAAGAGTCCTACAATGCAAAGGTTGAATCTGAAAAACATACAGACCGGGATTATTACAGCAAAGATTCACGATCAGCAAGATATGATGGAGGTCACAGGGGAGGTAATGGTGATCAAGATGTCACAACTCGTAGGAATGAGTCTCAGCGTGAAAGTCGGGGAGGCGATGGGGATTTTTCTAGGTATGGAGAGGATAGAAGAGAAAGCAGGAATGATGATGACAGACAGGGGAGGAAACACAAAAGAGATGATGATGAACATGAAAAACATGGAAGAGAGCGTGAAGAGGAGAGTGGCAGTAGACGGCGTGAGAGAGATAGAGAATATGATTCTTCCAAGAGAGCAAGATATGAGGATTCACGCTCTACTGGAAGAAGAAGACACGATGATGAGAGGTATGATGACCGGAGATCAAGGCGTTGATGATGCACTGTATCTGATCCCAGAAATGTCTAGAGGTGAGCTACTCTTGCCTGTATATTGGGGATTGCTAAAATACATTATACTTGAAATCTTCCTTTGTCAAAATTTGTATCATTATGTTGTGTGCCCGCATTATTCTTTACTTATTATTATCATACTTTCTGAGTTTCAAATATAACCCTGTGGTTCTAGGATGGTCTTGGATTGCTCACAATGTTTACTTATTCTTTTATAGGTTCCCTGTGGTTCTCTGTCAAGTGGCACCTGGCCAAATTGCTGTACTACATTACCCGATGCTTGGGTTAGGGAGTTGCTGTTACAAATTATCTCTTTTTTTTTTTTATCTGCTTTTTGTTCAATATTATATGTCGTTCCAACACTAATTTTTGACGGATCTTGGTTGTGTTTGCACAAATCCACCTGTTTTCACTCTTCACTATGTATGAATTGTATGCTTTACATAAGTATGAATTGTGGGTAGGAATCCCCTTTTTTTGATTTGCCATTTCTTGCTACTTGCTGGTTTAAGCTGGAGTCCTACATCCCATTCCCATTTCACCTTGAACTTAACCAAATGAGTGCTGATTTGCTGATAGTCTCTCATGGATCTTCATAACTCTTTATAATTATACATTTCAACTTTCCAACTTATTACTAAAGTCCTGTTTGACATTAGGGATCTTTACACTTTACACCAGTGATGTGGTTGATTAATATTGATTCTTTAATAGAACTTGTTAGCATATTCATTAATTTTTCATTTTGACATCTATAGCTGCAAAATCTGCTATGAGTTATTTTACCTAATTAAACTGAATTTATTCCGCATTTGATCCCCGACTTCAATTAATGATTACAAATTAAAATAAAATATATTACTCCTTTGTTTCATTGTAGTTGTCTTACTATTTATCAGTCCAATTAATTTTTAGTCTTGCAAGTACGACAATACGAGCAATAAGGAGTCAGGAGTACTTTACATCACTTGAGTTGTGAGTAGTGGTATATTAACTTTCTTGATTTGTGCTAGTTCTAAGTTAGTTTATCTTTTTGTGGTCATTTGACGGTCACAATATGGGTTTCACCTAAACTATATATATCCAAATAATAGTTATAGCCTTTTTTTGTAAATCAAAGTATGTCATCACTTGAGTTTAAAAATTAGTAAAAGTTAAAAAGTAGAGATTGAAAATATAGATCATGTTTTTTCATAAAATTATCATTTAACCTCTTAAAACTTTTACTCCGTATCTATTTTCTTTATTTATGCATTATTGTATAAAAAAATGTCAATACTCACTCTTCATAGTATAAGATTTTTTAGTGTAATTTATGTGATTATATACAAGTAGAGTCCATCCCCGTATACATCATCAAGTGGTTCATGGTTGCGAGTTTTCAATTTTTATTGATGGAAAAAAAAAATGATTGTAGCACGTGAGTGTTTTCTAGTAAAGTACGGAGTCTTTTAAGTTTTATCACCTCTTCTATATTCGTGTGCCTGCAACAACTACAAGGCGTCATCTTCCAATCATCCTTAAAAGAAATCTCCGGTGATGGCGACAGCGGGAGTGGTCGCCGCGATATTCCTCCTGGTGGCGGTGTACTGTGCCGTAGACCCATTCAACCACAGCCCATTGTCGGGCCTCCCGGACTTCCACGCCTACAAAGTAGACCTGCCGCCGTGGTCCGAGCTTCCGGTGGAAAAGGACACTCAGAATCTGCTTCAGAAGTCGGAGCTCAAGTTCTTGAACCAAATTCAAGGCCCGGAGAGCATCGCCTTCGACCCCCATGGCCGCGGGCCCTACACTGGCGTCGCCGACGGGAGGGTTCTGTTCTGGAATGGGGACAAGTGGATTGACTTTGCTTATACCTCCCCCAATAGGTGAGTCAACTCGTTATCTTCGAGATTAGCTTTTCAACCCATTTTCAGTACTGCAATGGGGAGAAACATATGGAAAAACTGGATTTTGCCCTTTGCTAGTTTTAAGGTTTCATTGTTTTACTTAGGAATCTGATATCTATTTAAAGTTGTCAAAAATCTGTTCTTTGGATTGAGGTGGCTGCTCTAATGCTGAATTGGATCAATAATCATGCTAATACTTCATGGACAAGTCTTTTAAATTTGAAAGAGAAATGGTTACTGGAGCATTTGCATAAGACTATAAAGAGTATATATGGTTCATTAAGACTACTCCTAGACGTGAAACTAGCCGACATTGTCTTAGTTGTCATAGCGGTTATTTGTTCCCTAATGATATGTCCCAAGGGACCTCAACTATGGGGAATGTTGAGGTTCAATGTTATACAATAGATGAAGAGATGCCTGTTTAGAGATTTTTATTCTGTTTCGGTATATGTTTTCAGGTCTAGTATATGTGATCCGAAGCCAAACCCAACGCCTTTCAGCTACGTTAAGAATGAGCACGTCTGTGGCAGACCTCTGGGGTTACGGTTTGACAAAAGAACGGGTGACTTGTATATTGCAGATGCCTACTTTGGGTTGATGAAGGTTGGGCCTGAAGGTGGTCAGGCAATGTCCCTAACAACAGAGGCTGAAGGAGTTCCTTTTCGATTCACAAATGATCTGGATGTTGATGACGAAGGGAACGTTTATTTTACAGATAGCAGCATCAATTATCCCAGGAGGTAACTTAATGTAATGGCTCTGTTTGTCAGAGCTTATTTAGGAGCTTATAGCTTATTTTAAGCTACTAATGAGCTATAAGCTCTGTTTGGTAATGTTTCCAAACTATAGTAGCAAACAGAGCTTATTTAGGAGCTTATAGCTTATTTTAAGCTACTAATGAGCTATAAGCTCTGTTTGGTAATGTTCCCAAACTAAGTTAGTAGCTTAATGTGTGCACATGGAGAATCGGGATTCCTCTTCTGATGGGTTTAAATTGTCTTGGAACAGCCTTTTGAATGACCATACTCCCTCGTTAACTACTTAAACTTCTGTTTTGATGTCTTATATTCGTGTGTCTTATATAAATCAAATTATATGATGACAATTCCTAAGTTTCTCCTTTCTTGTTTTCAGGAATTTTTTTCACCTGTCTTTCTCAGCAGAAGATACTGGGAGAGTTCTCAAATATAATCAAAGAACAAAAGAAACCACTGTTCTCCTCCGCAATATCCAATTCCCGAATGGTCTGTCTCTAAGTAAGGACGGGTCCTTCTTTGTATATTGCGAAGGTTTAATGGAAAGGTGCGTTTCCTCACCTTTTTCTATGTGTGGGGGCAATAATAGAATAAATTCATATAGTATATACATATCGTGTGTGTGTGTGTACAATATTGTGGAACATTTGAGACAATCTAGTGTCTGAACTTTCAATGCTCGTGTTCTGAATGACTAGTCAATTGTTGTTTATGCTTATCGTGTGGTATGGTAGACTATTGAGGTAATTGTCAATGTACCATATATTCTTTGTAGGTTGAAGAAGTATTGGCTGAAAGGCGAGAAAGCAGGGACCTCGGAATTAATGGCTGTCGTGCCAGGATACGCTGACAACATTAGAGCAAATGAAAGAGGCGAATTCTGGGTAGCAATCCACTGTCGTAGATCCGTTTACAGTTACATATCCGGTTTGTATCCCAACCTGCGTAAGTTCTTGCTGAAGCTTCCAATCCCATTGAAGATCCATTACCTCCTCTACATAGGGGGGCGGCTCCATGGGACGATCGTGAAGTATAGCCCGGAAGGCAAGGTTCTGCAAGTACTGGAAGACAGCCAAGGGAAAGTTGTCAAGGCGGTAAGCGAGGTAGAAGAGAGGGATGGGAAGCTTTGGATTGGAAGTGTTTTGATGCCTTTTATTGCTGTTTATCAACTAGACTAGATTGAACTATTGAAGCTCTCCATTAATGGCACCTTCTAATGGAAGATGGATTGTACCTTAGGGATTAGGCCTCCCTATCCAATTTTTTGGGTTTAGGTGTATGCTCCATTCCTTCATTTCTATATTTATGGTTTTATATGAAACAATGATGATGTATATATTATGGAGTATTTATCTTCAAACGTATTTCTTGATGGTTGTGTGTAGCCATTTGCCAATTGTGTTATCTTCCTTCCAAAGGAAAATGCTCATTTTTTTACGAGACAAAATGCTTTTTTTTGGATGAACAATCTAGGTTGCGGATAGCTTATTGATTCATATTAAGAAAATCAATGATCGCACCTATTGACAAAAATTTAAAATTTAGTGGTTATCAAAGTGATTGTCCACATGAGACAAGTACTTAATTTACACACTTAGTTTACCTTTTGATTTTCTAAATTTTTATATTTTACATGTTTGAGAAATAGGAAATTCACAAAAAAAAAAAGAAGATATTTGATAAGTATTCCCGTCCATATTTTGTTGCATACATGTCCGGTCCCGGTCTCCCTACTTGATAATGTCATTCTCGAGCATGACCAACCTCAAAACTAGTCGACATGTACCATTTGTATTATCGAGCAAGTTTCCACTCAGCGGCAATACCTGACCATATTAGGACGGGACTGACTATTCGACCTGCACTTAGGCCATAATAACGTGATCTAAGGGAGTCATGCATCTCAAAACACATGGAGGGATCTGCATAGCCTCCGACCTTGCTATGTGCATGAGTTCCACGTGCCATACATGTCGGGGACCAGCATGTACTCACTTGCATCTCCTATATATACCGCATTAAATGTGATAAGAGTAGTCTTTTGGCATCTCCATTCATATCTTGAGCTCGGGACCCTTCGATCCACTATTGAGTAACTCGAGTCACCCTACATAAACCAACAAGCGGACTTGAACATAATTTTTATACGGTCCAACCATCATACTTTACTTATATGTAGGAGTTATTGTATTTACTACCTCAATATTATTAACAAATAAATACTCAATATAATTGTCAACTCTAGAAGAAATTTTCAAATTGAATGAATCGAATATGTTTCCTGGATTAGTTTCATAATAGTAAAAATATTGAGATACTATATATTAAATTAATGGCAAAAACGCCAAAAAGGATATTCCCCACACGTAATAAACAAAGATGAATCTCTAACCCACAGATTATTTACAGTAAATTACCTCAACACCATCATCCGACGGCTATAATCATTTCGAAAACCTGAGCCCTTGATTTCGCCATTGATGGAAAATGGCGCTTCTTCCCCTAGTAGCTTGAATACGCTTTCGCATTAAACCAATAACCGATATTAAAACCCTTTCTCCGCTTCAGCTGCGACACAGAGAAACGTCCGCGGTAAAATTCATAGCTACACAGTAGTAGAATCGCACTAGTATACTACTTGGACGAGGTAATTTTTTTTTTTTTTTTTAAATTTCCCAATTTCTTAGGGTTTATAGCACTGACAGTGTGCCTTAGTTAATGTTTTTACGATTTGTGGTTCTTGAAATACGTTACATCTCCTCTCTGCAGTAACATTTTGTACAAAGATCGACAATTGAACCCGGTGACTCCTTTCAGATATGGTGAGTGTTTCTTCCATGCACTGAATTAATTATGTTTTTTTTTTTTTTTTTTGGTTGGTTTGTTTCAATGGACTTGTTTTATTTTCATTGGGAGGTTTACATTGAATTCCATTTGATTTTAGGGTTTTTGTTTAATTGTTATGATTGTTTTTTTACTTGTTTTAGGACCATAGGTTAATAGAACTGTTTTTTTTTTTTCCTAACACTTTTCCTTTAATAACAGTCGGATATCAGAAAGTGGTTCATGAAGAAACATGACACAAGTACTGGCAATGGTAATGCTTCAAACTCTGCGAAGCCCAGTGCATCGGATAAACCTTCTTCAAAACCAGAGAAATTGGTTAGTTATTACTCTGTAAAAGCTACTTTTTTTTTGGGGTGATCAAGTAACAATGATTTGTGGGGAACAGTCTCCAAATTTGTTTGTGGTTAATCCTACCTTGATAGAGTTAATTGTTATATTGTATGCAGTAATAGACAATTGAATGACATAAACGTGCATATGTATACCTTAGACAGAGTTAATTGTTACATATAGGAATGAAAGCAGGGGAAGATAATTTTGTTGGGTGCATGATTGTTCTTAATAAAAAATGATTAAATTTCTAAGAGTTCAGTTTTTGCCTTCTAATTTTATATTTGCTTTGGTGGTGGACAAACTGCAGGATGGACAAGAAAGTTCAGGTAGAAGGAAAACTAGCAAGTATTTTGCTACAGGTAAGGCAAAGGAAGAAAAGGAGGTAGAGGAATTATCTTCCAAGAGAAAGGCTCAAAGAGACAGTGAAGAATTATCTGGCCATGGTAAGCCCCCCCCTGGTAAGAAAGCCCACAAGGCTGTGGGCGATGATGATGATGATGATTTTGTCTTACCTACTCCGGGGAAGGATCCTGCTAACATCACACCTAGCAAAAAATTAAAAAGCAGTTCTGGCAAGGGTGTTCCTCAGAAATCTATAGATAATGACAATGATGCTGATGATGGTGGCAGCTGCGATGGGGATACTAAATCTAATCTTAAATCTTCTGCAAGTAGGCGTGGTGGAAAAAGTCCTTCAGCAGCTCGTACAAGTGGGAGGAAAATGGATGTTGATGAAAGTGATGATGATGGCTCTGATGAAAAGGATATTAAAACTCCTAAGCCTGGTGGACGAGGTCGTGGTAGAGGAGCAGCAGCAACACCAGCTAGTGGAAGAGGCAGAGGTGGTGGAGGACGGGGTGGATTCATGAATTTTGGTGAAAGGAAAGATCCTCCGCACAAAGGAGAAAAGGTACTCTCTAGAGAGGCTGATATTCTTCCCATGTGTCATAGTCATTAACAAAAATTTTATCTGTGTATCAGGAAGTCCCTGAAGGTGCTCCAGACTGTTTAGCTGGTTTTACTTTTGTTATTTCTGGGACACTAGACAGGTATGATACTGTGGTTGTTGAGATTCTATTTGAAAAATGGATATCCTTAATCCAACTGGGAAGGTTGTTTTTCTCTGGTTTATAATTTGCTGTGTTCTTGATGCTGTTTTGATGTGATGCCAGTTTGGAAAGAGAAGAAGCTGAGGATTTGATAAAGCGGCATGGTGGTCGTGTTACTGGATCTGTTAGCAAAAAAACGGTTATCATTTGTTTCTGGTCTCATATTTGTTTTCACTTTTCTATGAAGTCAATTTAGTCATATTTGGACATAATAGATATCATGTATGTTTGCAGAATTATCTTCTCTGTGATGAAGATATTGGGGGGCGGAAATCTGAAAAGGCCAAGGAGCTTGGGTTTGTATTCTCATTGAAATGTCATTTCAGTTTCCATGCTACATTATGGCTTTTTTCTGATTTAACTTTTCTCCAAATAGCACTGTATTTCTTACGGAGGATGGATTGTTTGACATGATCCGGGCATCAAAAAAATCAAAGACAACACAAGAACCAAAGAAACCTAAAGATGAAATTCGTCCTTCTCCAAAGAAAGAAAGTCTGCAAAAGCCAGAAGCGAAGAGTATGCTTCAAGCACCTGTTCGATTCATCCATATTCAATCTTTTAACTATCCCAGATTCTTACTTTCACTACAAGACAGGATATCATAATTCTCTCATAAACTTGTGGGTTTTGATCCTTGTTTAACAGCAGCTCAAAAGCCTTGGAGTAGCTGAAATAGCACCTTTTTTATTCTTACCAATAAATTCTGTTGGTAGAGGTTCTTGAAGCAACATTACCTATGCGAAACCTCTATCATCTATTCTATATTTTGTTCAGAAAGAAAATTCTACTATATTTTTGAAAATACTATTTTATTCTTTCAGATAATTTTAAGTAACCTCAGTGTTCATAAGTTCTTGTGGTTTTTACTGATTATTATATCAGAAGTTACTGATGACAAGATTGCAAACCTTATGCAGTTAGTGTGGCTACCAAAGAACTTACCAGGGACACCTCTTCTGCTAAAAGAAAAGTCCAATCTTCAAAGGATACCTGTTTGCCATGGCCAGAAAAATACAGGCCAAAGATTCCCGATGAATTAGTAGGGAACCAGGCATTGGTATAATTCTTATCCTTTTGAGTCATCTTTTAACTTCACCCCTAACATTTAACTATTTTGAGTAAAAGAAACACTAAAGTAATCTGTTGTTTTTTAAAAAATAAACCCTTTATTTTCTGCTTTATGTTTTTGTTTTGGATACTTAGATATCCATCTTTAAGTAATTTTGACTTCTTGCAGAATTTTGTTGCTAATACAGGTGAAACAGCTTGAGGAATGGCTAGTACATTGGGATGAGCTGTTCCTGAATGCTAGCAAGGTGAAAGGGAAGGCAAAGAAACAGAATGATGCTAGTGCTAAAAAAGCAGTTCTATTAAGTGGAACACCTGGTATAGGGAAGACTACATCTGCAAAGTTGATCAGTCAGAAGCTGGGTTTCCAGGCTGTGGAGGTGAGACTACATGGGTTGAAGTTTGTATTTATTCTTGTTATCATCTTTGTTTTGTTTAATTTTATCCTTACTTTTGCTTAGGTTAATGCTAGTGACAGCCGTGGGAAGGCTGACGCTAAAATTGTGAAGGGTATTGGTGGACGTACATCTAATTCTATAAAAGAACTTGTCAGTAATGAATCTCTTCATGCTAAAGCAGACCGGTTAGTCCTTTCCCTCTTGTTATTTTGTCTGACATGTTAAACATTTAGTTATCTTATTTTGTGATTGGTTTTATGTTGCAGCTCTCCACATTCAAAGATTGTTTTGATAATGGATGAGGTTGATGGAATGTCTGGTGGAGATAGAGGTGGTGTGGCCGATCTTATTGCTAGCATCAAGGCCTCTAAGATACCTATAATCTGCATTTGTAATGACCGCTACAGTCAGAAGCTAAAGAGTCTTGTCAACTATTGTTTACTACTTAGCTTCAGGAAACCCACAAAGCAACAGGTTTCCTTATAATTTTTTTACTTGAATTTTTCTTCCCCACCCTCTCAAGATGCCTGCATGGCAATGCTTACTGTATCTTATTCATTCAATTTTTTTTAATTGGTTTCAATTTGATGCCTGCCCAAACCCATCTTTGAAATGTAGCATAACACTGTTAGTATCACTAGATTTTATGTGTTTTGTACATGAAACATATGACTACTTGAGTTTTGAGAATTTAATTGCACATTGCATTTCAAATTATTAATGGGTGGCTATGAAATGGCAGATGGCAAAGAGGTTATTGCAGATTGCAAATGCAGAAGGCCTTCAAGTCAATCAGGTATTCTTATTTTATCTGGATTTATTGGCTGTATTATTTTTAAATATATTTAGATTTGTTGATTTTTCCTTTAGAGCTAAAACTAAGTTGAAGCATTTTTTTTTTTATCAACATAGCATGATTGTGATCCATGCATTTAGTATTTAATCTATAGCATAGGTTTTCAAAGCAAGATTAGAAGAATGTTTATTTTTATTTTCCCACAAGAGCTGTATGCCACCTAAATTTCTCAGGTGACATCTAGTGGAATGTTATATCTAATAGTTAATCCAATTCCCACTGTTCCAAAACACCACAAACTAATGGCGGAAAACGGAAAACAAAGGAAAAATGTCAAATCCTATTGAAGTCATTTATTGAATCGTGCTCTATCTGAAATTAAAGCTCTGGAAGAGAGACTGGTTCTTTTGCTCCTTTAAAATGTTCCATTCCCTTGTATTTTTGAAGATTTCTTTTCATTTATGATGTAATCTTCTGTTTAGATTCTTCTTTATTTAATTTCATTCAAATTTGTTTTAATTGGCACGTATCCTGTAAATTCCTCTTATATAACTTGTTATGATAAAGAATTCAAAGGGTACTCACATCACAAAGATTGTACAGCCAAGAACAATCACCAAAGTACTTTACAAAGCTTAACTTATCCAAACAATTCTTCAATGAAGAGCATTAAAAGGAGCCTTTCCTTGAGTAAAACAAGAGAATTTGAAGGAAGAGGTCTTTGAATTTGTCTAAAGAAGAATGATGATCTTCTCATACCAAAGAAAACAGGAGCAAAATGCTTTTGATCCTTGCATATATTCTGTTTTTCTAGCTACACATATATACTAATGGAATGGAATTCAATGGATGAATTTCAAGTACTTTTTTCTCTGCTTGTTCATTTTCAAGTCCGATTTATATATATATATTTTTAAAATCCTTGGTATTTGTTATTATTAGATCGCACTTGAGGAATTGGCAGAACGAGTCAATGGTGATATGCGCATGGCACTGAACCAGTTGCAGTACTTGTCGCTTTCTAAGTCTGTAATTAACTATGACGATATACGACAGCGTCTCCAAGCCAGTTCAAAGGATGAAGACATGTCACCCTTTACAGCTGTTGATAAGTATGGATTCTTCATTATGAATGTCCTAGCCAAAACATTCATTAACTTTACTGTATATAGTGGCAGTATTTATCATGTTTCTGCACTTCTTAGCAAGAATTTATTTATTTATTTATAACTTTGTGTATTCATACTGATGTTCAATATGGTGTTCATAATTTTATATTTTTTAATAAAATTTACTGTGTATGGTACTTTACAATTCCTAGTAAATTCTTTAAATCTGATTCCTTCACTGATATTCCATTATGCAGGTTGTTTGGTTTTAATGCGGGAAAGTTGAAGATAGATGAGCGCGTTGGCTTGTGCATGAGCGATCCTGATCTTGTACCTCTCATTATTCAGGTATGGTCAGCACACCCGCACATGCATACATATTATATTGGCCTAGGGTTCTTGAATTGAAAACCTATTGACTTACACTTGAGAATAATGTATTGTAATATCTATCATAAAGATGTGAACTTTTGTGTTGATCTTTTTTTTTGCCTATTTAGATCTAACCTTTTTGTTTTGTCAACTCGAGAGAAACTAGATTTATTTTTACTCTTGACATGCCCATGACAGAAAGGAAGGAAATAAGAAACAGATAGTTACCTTGTAGGTTATGATCCATGTTTTCATCAATATAAGTTTTCTTTTCTTCATCCATTATTATTATTAGCTAACTCTATGGGCTTTATAGTTGATGGAAAGATTCAGTTCTTGAATGTGCATAGAAGAATCCTTTTAACGGCTTCTATGTTACAAATATATTTTTTATGGAGTCTTAAGGAATGTTGCCCTTTGACTGAAACACTCCCCCCCCCTCTCTTCCCAAATTCTATCTGGTGCCTAAAATTGTTGATGTCATTTTCTTACAAATGTTC
Source organism: Ipomoea nil (assembly GCF_001879475.1). NCBI lineage: Eukaryota > Viridiplantae > Streptophyta > Magnoliopsida > Solanales > Convolvulaceae > Ipomoea > Ipomoea nil. The sequence goes on along the minus strand of NW_017618136.1, from coordinate 206,389 downwards.
AGGAGAATTATATCAATTATCGGCCAAGTGGTGTAAAAGATGCTAATGGATTACAAAGGATGAACTTGGTTGCTCGTGCTGCTGAGTCTATCGCTGATGGCGATATAGTTAATGTACAGATCCGAAGATATCAACAGTGGCAGCTCTCACAAATGGGCTCCTTGGCATCTTCAATAATACCGTATACTATCACAACTTTATTCCATAAGACTTAATAACCATATTAGTTTTTCATTTTCTAGTACTTGCCATGGCGCTATATAAATTTTCTTTATGTTTGTTGCAAGACAGTTCTGCTTTATTGCATGGGCAAAGAGAGACACTTGAGCAGGTATGGTTACAATTCTTGTTATTATTATCATTCTCAATTTCAGGAGAGTAAGAACCTTCTACATTCTCAGTCTCAGCATATGCTTTGTTTTCTGGAATGCCCTGTGTACAAGCCACATATCTATTGTAAATAAGTCTTGTGAGCTCCTTGTGAGGCTCATGCAGCGTTCTATTAGTTTAATTGAACCATGGTTTTGACCAGATATTACTGTCCACTTTTCAGGTTTAACTGGATTTGTTCATTGATTTGGATTGCAACATGATGTTTTTTGTATCTTGCCATCTATTTTTTCTCTTTAATTAGCTCACTGCATTTCATTCTCAAAATTTTGATGTATCCAATCTGCATTTGTTCGGCTGTTTACGTTGTTTTGTTCTGTACGACTGTACTACAGGGTGAACGCAACTACAATAGGTTTGGTGGTTGGTTGGGAAAGAACTCTACAATGGGAAAAAACTACAGACTTCTAGAGGATTTGCGTTTTCATCTCCTGGCATCCTCTGAATCTATCTTGGAGAGGTATATGCTCTATATTTTGTTATGGTATTACTTGTAAATGTACGCCACCTATTCTAATTATCTTCTCCTAGTAGCTTAGACTTCAGATATCCTTCTCCACCATTTCATAATTTCTATGAGATACTATTCTTCACATTTTACTAAGGTATATACGGAGTATTTCTCAGTTTGTGCTGATTCATCATTCTCCTTTGTTAAACTTTCAGGAGATCTTTGAGACTTGACTACATGACTCTTCTTCGTAAAAAGTTGACTGATCCACTAAGAACACTGGCAAAGGTTAAACATTACTTCTTCCTTAAGGACTCTCTCTCTCTCTCTCTCTCTCTCTCTCTCTCTCTCTTTAAATTCCTGTGAACATATTAAGTAGTTTGTTTAAACAATTTCCAGGATGAAGCTGTCGAAACGGTTGTGGATTTCATGGATTCATACTCCATAACCCAGGATGACTTTGATAGCATTATGGAGATATCAAAATTCCAGGTTTGTTGTTTGTCAACTTTCTGATTGTTTCCAGCTGTGAAGAATATCTGCTATCTCACTGGGATTTTCTTTCTGCAGGGGCACTCAAATCCAATGGATGGAATACAGCCTGCAGTTAAAGCTGCACTGACAAAAGCATATAATAAAGGAAGCAGTTCTCGTGTGATTCGCACTGCTGATTTAATCACCCTTCCTGGATTAAAGAAGGCCCCTAAGAAGCGGGTTGCTGCAATGCTGGAGCCCATTGATGAAAACCTAGCAGAGGAAAATGGTGACACCCTACAAGAAGATGAAGAAGGGAACTCAGACGCAGAGGAGGAAGGTATACTTAATGTTAAGAGGAAAAGAATTGCAAAACAAATGAAGGAAATATGATATTAGTGTTAAAAAACAGGGTTAAAAAAATTTAAAAAAGGCATCATAAACTCAGGAGGCCCATTGATAAAATCATGTTAGATAAGATGTTCAATAAAAAGGATCAAATTCTGTGGTGGACAAGATTACCTAAATGCATTGCCTTATGATAGTTTTGTAGGTTCTAATTTCTAAAATGGTCTTATTGTCCATGTTCAATGCTTATTTTGCATAAGTGACTCCATATAGAACTCTGCTATATCATAATACTGGCCTTAGTTCTGGTGTAATACTACCATTATTGACTGATTCTGGTGAACAAGGCTTTTTAATTTTCATTGCTCTTTTTGTCAGATGATTTACTCGATCCCGAGAAAAAGGTGCAGTTAAATCTCCAAAATCTTAATTCAAAGGGTATGTGATCTTATGCTTTACAAAAAGACTTCATTTTGCTCTTTCTTTTGGTATACATATCACTTCAATTTAGATTCAATAATAATGCATCAATACTACATACAATTTGATGCTGCTCGGTATTTGTTTATTGCTTGTGATGGAAAATTTGTACATTTGCCCCGCTTTTAACCATAGGTATCCAAGTTGATATGAAAGGTTCTGGTTCAAGTGGCAAAAAGGCGCCAGCAGGAAGAGGAAGAGGAAAAGCAACTTCTAAAGCTGCAGAAAAGAGCAGTGGTTCCAAGAGGAAGAGATGAATACACTAAACTTGCTTTTGAAAACAATGTAATTAGTGATATTTACCTCTTTGACCCTCTTGGTTTCTTGACAGAGCAGTTTGGAATGTGGCTTTTTTGGGACATTGTTGATCAAGGTGGATTTCTGGTTTTTAATCAGTTTATTTATGTCATTGTTTGATGTTTTGGTATGGTTGGTTTTCACCAGGTTAAAATGAACTTCATCCAATACATCAACTTTATTTTTCTTGCATATTATAATTCATATTTGCAGAAATCTATCCCTTCATCTTTGAAAACCAAACAACCAATAACATTAACTTGGAACAAAGAAGTCACAGATACTGGGAGGTGGAGACGAATTTCATAATCCTGGGTTAGATTGAGAGCCTGTAGCTCAATACAATTGGGATAATTTTAGTCAAATTAATAAGTTAGATTGATTTTCTTCTTGTGATCCTTTATTGATTGGGATCGTACTTTACTCATAATATATTTTCATATAGCAACTCAGATTTCACCTACTGTGTATCATAGTCTACACAGCACTGTGTATGCTGATCATAACAAAAAATATATATATTCTGAAAGTACATTATTAATATACTGAAGAGTTAATTCCAGCAATGGTCCTCTGACTATATTGATTTTTTAACATTAGTCCTCGACTTTTAATTTGGACATTTTACGTCCCTTGACTTTTAATTTCTTTCCAATTGAGGTCCTTTCGTCAATTTACGGTAAATTGGACTTTAAATGTAAGGGTAAAGTAGTTATTAAATGTAAATTGGACTTTCTCCTTTGTATGCGCGACTTAGGACATCAGATTCACTTAATTGCTTAATCCCTAAATCCACTCGAAGAACAAAATTACATAAGGGATTAAGCAATTAAGTGAATCTGATGTCCGAACAAAATTCCATTAGGGATTAAGCAATTAAGTGAATCTGATGTCTGAAGTCGCAAGGAAGAAATATGAAGAATTATACAGATGAAATGACTACCTTATCCTTTCATTTAAAGTTTAATTTATCGTAATCTGACAAAAGGACATCAATTGAAAAGAAATTGAAAGTCAAGGGACATAAAGTGTCTAAATTAAAAGTCGATGACTAATTTTGAAAAATCAATATAGTCGGAGGACTATTGCTTACATATAGTACACAAATAATATATTTTTAGTATTCAAATAATATGTTTTTCTAAATATAATATATATTTTTAATATACTAAAAATACATATACATTATTTGATAGTATGGCTCTCACATTTGCGTGTAGCATAATGATTGGAGTCAAAGCTGTTGAGCTCTCATTTATAATAATCTATATTTTAGTTTTAATTACTCAATTGCGAGATGTTATTCATGTCAAAACTTTTTAAAACGCATAACTTCCACTAATCCAAGGTCAAATTCAACCCTTCATTAAAATTTACGGAATAAATGTACAAGATTTTAATGAAATAAATGTACAAAGTTAATAATTGGAAGGCTAAATTTTTAATTTAAAATTTTTAATTTTTAATAAGGGGTTAAAATGTGATTTTACTAGAATAATTTGAGACGTGGCGCGATGCTATTAGTCAGCTCAGCGGCACGTGCTCCCAAGTCAAGGAGAATAATTCGCCGTCGTCGCGGTAGAAGTTTTAGTTTTAGCTCAACCTAGCCTCAAATCCAGAACTCCAGGAGCGACGTAGACACAATCGTAGCTGAAGTTAAGCTCTCTTTCATCATCTCGATCATTGAAGGTTAGATTAGCATAGCAGATCGATCGATAAGTCATTCAATCAATCATTGATCTATGGCGGAGCCGTTTTCCTTCCTAGACAGCTACAACAGGTTCCTAAAGCGCGATAAGCCGCTTCCTTCCTGGACCGACGCCGACGTCAAGGAGTTCATTTCCTCCGATCCTGTTCATGGCCCCGCGGTAACTTCCGTTTTCCTTTTTCTCAGATTTCACTTCATTTCTACGCGGTTATGTTCATTTATGCTTCTTTTTTTTTTTTTTTTAAATCTATCTCGGTTTCTGTGATATGCTCCCATTTCACCGGGTGTGTGTTGTGTTGCGTATGTAATTATGTATGCGTATCTACGAAGATTTTGGTATGGATGTGCTCTTAGAGCTGTAAAAACGCTTTATTGTAATTATTAAGCTTATTTGGGGGAGTCGGTTTTCCGGAAAATGCTTGCCTGTGTGTTTTCAGCAAAGCAAACATTTCTGGATTGATTGCTTGCCTCGAATCTGGATTTAATAATTTGATATGTCGGAAAACTGGATGGAGATTTAATTTCCGGTGGCCATCTTCTATTGGTTTGGAATTAGGGCTTCGTTGAGTTCAAGTGCTTGAAAACATCTATCTAAGCCAGGTCTATCTAAATTTGAATATTGAGCACTTTGATATGTTATTGTTCAGTGTGTTTTTTTTTTTTTTTTTTGGGTTATTTATGACAAAGTGTTTCACAATTGATCTTAGTGAATATATGCGAGTCAAGATTTTAGTATAACAACTTTGGTCTTTTGTCTTTATTTGGCTCAGACTCTGATGTATATCTTTGTCCACAGTCAAATTTTTACGATTTAAAGTGATGAATCATCCTATGTGTGTCATTCCCTCATTTGTTGGTATAATTGGTATTTTTGTTGGTTTCTGAGAAACCTGTAATCTCTCTAATTGAGTCCCTACAAAAATTGAAATAATATTGAGCTCATAATATGCCCATTTTCCAGCTGAAGACTGCACGAGAAGTAGCACAATTTGGTGTTGTTGGAAGCATTGTTGGAGGTATTACAACTGCTGGTTGGGCTTGGAAGTATTCTAAGAGTCCACATGGTAAATTTTATCCTCTGGAGAAGTGCTTATACATTACAGATTTTTTGTATTTTTTTTAGAAGTGTTCACCATAAAAATTGCTACACTTTGATAGGAAGAAAAAGATCAAGCAAACTAGGAAAGAACAAACATCTTGTTAGTCATAATAAAGAGATCAGTGGCTTTATCTTTGCCTTCCCGCCCAACTTCACCTTTGAGTTCTGACCTCCTTTAGGCAAAACACTTCCATGAACCAAGTTGCCTGCTGATATAATTCTAGCTGCATGTCTATTGCTTTAAAAGCCCCTTTGCAGTGTCGATAGAAATTATCCTGTTAATATATGATCAATGTGAATGTTGTTATAAGACAAATACAGGATGTCGCTAAGTTAAAGTTTTTAGAAATGAAGAAAATTATAGAAACTGTGGTCATGAGAATAATCACTTGGTAGTTGGTTTGTTGGTTTGAAGTATAACTCTGGGTCCTAGAAACTATGAAGATGATTTCTTTGAGTTTGTCTTTTTGATATAAGGTCTCAATCTTTTACTTTCTTATTGTTCAAACCTTTTGGGTCTAAGATTATTAAGGAATTCTATTTACTCATATTTATTCTCTTATTACTCAAAATTTGATATGAATGTTAAGGATGAAAAAAAAAAACTTTTTTAAAATTTTAGTTCTATATGAAGACTACTTGAATATCATATGATGTGCAAGTAATTGATAGTTAGAATTCATTACTACAGATAACAATAGAGTAAGAACACATTATGGTTGTGATGATATACATATATTCCTAAATGGAGTTATGGAGTATGATGTGGAAAAGGGATTTATGATGCTAATAACCCCAACTAATAGATCTGAGCTATAAGTTTGAATTGCACAAATTATAATATGTCTGGTTATAGGTTTCACTAGAAGGAAAACACTTCTTCCATTGCATTTCATTATGCAAACACTACTTCAACCTATTAAATAACTATAGGTTCTCATGTTTCTAGCTTACATAATTTCTGGCAGTGTATTACTGAGTTTCATTTCTTTTGATTTCTGGACGCTGTAAAAATAGTTAAGTTGTCTGTACATACACCACGTTTGGTGGGTGAATCTAAATTCCTGTTTAGCTTAAGTAGAATGCACAAGAGTAAATTGATGTAATTGGAGGCTGATGGTTGAATTCCATTTGTGGTTATCAACATTGGGTAATGCATGACTGGCTGAGGGGTGGCATAGAGAGAGTTCAATATATTCAGTATATTTCACTTGACGACATTCGTAAGAATGTGAATTGAAATGTGCTCTGATTATAGTTTGGGTGATGCAGGAACTGTACTGTCTCTCGGATTTGGTGCCATCTGCGGTTGGACATTTGGACATGAAATTGGAAACCATTCGTTGCAGCTTTACAGGTACAACACTGTGACTGCACAGGCTAAATTCTTGGAGTGGTGGCAAAACAAGTCTTAAGAAGTCAGTTTGCTGTCAACTACTAGTGGAACGCACTTTTGTATGCTCAATAATAAGAATCACTAAAGGTTGTTTGGTTTTAGAAATTCTGTGGCCACAGAATTGGCATGAATTTCGGATTTCGTTTGGAATGCTAATGTCTTTATTTTCTGTTGCCTAATGAAGGTTTTCAGCTTCCATTTTCCAAGGTTAATATATCCAAATTCTTATACTTAATCTAGCCGAACTTCGTCCTAGTATGATTTTGTTACATATGCATGAGTTAGAACTTCTCACTTCATGTTAGCCAATAGAGATTTAATAATTTTATTTTTGTTGCATACGAGTTTAAACTCCTAACTTATGTTAAGTATATATAAAATTTTATATTTAATCTAACCGAGCCTTATTTTTGTAGCATGCCATTGCGTATTCAGGAGTTCAAATTCTTGACTTCATGCATAACCCATTTGTAATGATGATCATTCCTACGACTTCATATATACATACTACAGCTTGAATTGCTTTTGGAATGATAAAATTGTTATGCTCACTGCTCTTGAAGCAAATATTCGTCAATTGGACTGACTAATAATGTTCCTTATAGTAACTATAATGCGCGAGTACTTGAAACACACTCATAAGTCATAACGGCTCCACATTTGAGCTTTTAACTCGTTAAAAGATGAACATTCATTCACGTTCAAATGAATTTAGAGTTTGATCCACATAAAAGAGACTGAGATAGTCATAAAGCATTTACATCAACTATATTGCTATATATATATATATACTGGTTCCAAGCCACATATAAAGCAGTCGTATTTTCTTATTGCAGCAGTCTATCACATTGCCAACATTCAGGTATAAACAGGCAAAACAGCATTCCTGTAACACCAACATTAGAAATCGTTGAGGGCAGTGAAATAAAACTTCAACCGAATGAATAAAATAATTGAAAAGAAAAAACTCATGTCGTCCCTTTTTACACGTTTGCTCATACTATATATTAGTCAGTCAATCTCTCCTTTCTTTGGTTATAATCTTTAACCTGTTCTTTCTTACAATTTTTTAAATCGTTTTTTTTTTGTGTTTAATTGTAGCCTTCTATGTAGGTATATAAATTTTATATACTAACACTATACTAAATATTACAATTCATGTAAATAACTTTAGTTAAGCCTCATTAATCAAGCCAGGCACAAAATTGACGAATAATAAAGTGAGAACACATTCAAAGACACATCTCCCATTCCTAATAGGACCTGTATTATACATAGGCAAAACTCAATTTTATCATCTTTTAGGATTCCAGGTGAAGCATATGTCCATTCTTTGTTTGAGACATCTAATGGGAGGATGGGATTTGAAACCATAGGTGTACAAGTGTATTGCCTAGAAAGGGTATAGCTTACTACATTTTATACATCTCAGACCCAATCCACCATACAATTTAAAATTACAATAATATAATTTTCCCTTCCTACTCTTAGAAACATTCCCCAACTAACTACACAAACAAATGTGATATGGCGGGGGCATTGATGATATGTATATCTATATCTACTGTCTTTGAAAAGATATGTGGCTTAAGAACAAAGCATCAACACATGGGTATCATGCCATGTCATTTTGATGTTATATCATGCACAATCAAGACCTGTGCAATGAGGGTAGTGAAGTACCGAGCAGACATGCAATTGAGACATAAATTTCCAAATAGTGCAGTTACCTTTTAGAGAAGAGACTGCAACATGCACCACGTCACAACAAAAAATCAGTCTGAAGAAGAGCCTGTAGTGCATGGCATTTGCCTACTACCATCAGGCAATGAGTGATTGCCATCAATTGCTGAGATATGTTGTTCCGCGTGATCCACTGTTATATTCTCGTCCATTCTATTTGATATAGGAGAAGGCATAGTCCTACTAGCTTCTCTAGTTTCAAGATGATCCATCATGCGTGACACAGTGGCAATATCTGCAGCCGCCTCATTCCTACTTTCAGAGCCATGACTCACTGTTGAATTATTCCGAGGGAAAAACTTCTCCTTCAATCCTCTTGTACTCTTTGTGATAGATTCTTTATATCTACAAAAGATAATAGAAAAGATAATAATGAGCACATTTCAGTAGAAAGCCAGAAGTGGAAAAGAAACATATATTTAGCTTGATACCTCATTGAAAAGGCACTAAGTCGAGATTTTATAGATTCTGAGAAAGACTGAAAATCGGATGGTCCAACTCTATCTTGGTTGTTAGGAGAAGAATGGGGAGATCTCCTATAAAAGAAAGCATCACAATAATATGAACAAATGACGGAATAAATTGAATACCCATAAGGTCAACCACCAACCACACAATAGCAAAAAATAAAATGAGGTTAAATTTTCCAACACAATCTTAAGAATGATACCTACCTATTATTTGGAGAAGTTCCAATTTGACTAACACCGCCACCACCTGATCCAGAGGCGGGAATCTGATTATTTTGGGCAGGGGATGGTGATGCAGTCAATTGGGCCGAACCCTCTCCAACTGCAATACTTGGAGATGTTTGGTGAGCACCAATGAATACAGAAGCGGGTTCACCTCCAGCCCTCTGGGCAGAAGGAGTAGAAGCCGGGGCTGTATTTGGATTAGTTGAAAACACCAGAAAATGGGGATGACCTTGGGAAGATGTTCTACCCCTTTGACCTTCCCTCCTGGCAAGGTTACGTGCCCTTCCCATAGCAGCAGCAGCAGCTAAGTGCTGAATAATACGCTCTTCGAGCTCAGAATCAGTAGCACTAACAGGTAACTGCAACAACATGCCATATAATGATATCACCTATTATAGTAAATATCATACAACTCGAAAAAGCTTTGAATGCAAAAATAATAATACAAACATGCTGCAACTCAAAATCCCCTAAAGTGGGATGATGAAAAATTGTAGTGTTTCTCGGAGGATTCATCCTGATATTCCTCTCATGTTCTACTGCATCAAACAATTCCTGGCTGCAAGCATGAGCACAAGTCAGCAAACCACTCAAACGAATACTTAGGAATACCAGTGTCAACGGTTTGTATAAAAAACATATACCAGTTGGGGTCTTTCAAGCTAAGAGGCTGCCAGCACATGGGACACTGTGAGCTTCTCTGGCCCCTGTAAAACGAAAATGCAAAACCATTCAGGACTCTATTACCTTCGAATTCCCGAATGGAGCAATAAATACTTTTGATAAGTAATAAAACTTCATCCAAATGCTATTCCAGCCACCATAATAACAGAACAAACAGTTTTTGGATATCTTATTTACATTATAATAAGAAATAATATACCATTCAAGGATACACTGCAGGTGAAATTCATGCTTGCAAACAGTAATCTGCACGGAGAATGACACTTAGTCTATTACTAAGAGGAATGCAATATCAAACCACAATATCCAAAAATGTGAAAGCCAATGCATACCGTTGAAGGATCGCTGTCACAAAATGCTTCAAGGCATATGCTGCAAGAATCATCGCAGGAATCCTGAATTCCACCTTCCACGAATGCTGCAGCTGAAGACAGATGTTTGTCCGAGACCTTTCCATCCTCCATCTGTAAAAAAGTATAAACCTTTAACATCAAACTTTTAAGTGCATAATGTAACCTACCTTCAAAGCCATAGTTAACGCTAAATAATATTATCTAAAATAACAGATAATGCTTGAAAGTATTGGGGTACCAAAGCCCGCAATTCTGATTCAACTAAAACAAATAAAGGAAAAGCTTAAGCAAACCATGAACTTGGACTAAAATTAGCAAACATTCTAATTTCTACAGTACAAAGAGTCACAAAGTCCTATACAACCCTTATTCAAACATCACAACAAAAAGCAAAACACAGCACGATTAATTGCTGCAATAAACTAATTGTTCATTTAACTCTAATAGATTCCACTAGAAGGGTTTACACTAGGGTTAAAAATTAAAATAACACACGTTTGACTTTTATACACTATGCAACAATTCCATGATCATGCCATTAGAACTCTCTTAAATTCCATAAATATAATTTCATCTTCACCATTATTTAGTATTTACATCACTACAATCAAAACCAAACAAGAAGGAACCCGGGACATAACACTAGTTAAACCCCTAAGCAACGACCTTTCACAAATCCAGCACAGCATAGCGCGATAATCACAGCATAACAAAGAACAATAAGCACAGGAATTAAAATTCAAACACAAATAGTGAGAAACTAGGAAACAAGTCAAAAGAGAGAAATCCAGTACCGAAATTGACACAAAAATACACAAATCCAGAATACTTAGATAGTAAAAGCTAGCGAAAAAAAGAGTCGGACACTGACCTCAAAGTGATCGAACGGATCAAGGAGTAGTCGCGAGCAGAGTGATTGATCAGAAGAAGTTTAGGGTTTGGGATAGGAACAGGAACAGTGGGTGGGCTGAAAGAGGGCGACGAGAAGAGGGAATAGGAGAGAATAAGAGGGTTTGGGCTTTTGGTTCTGTGGTTTATTATTATTATTATTATTATTATTATTATTATTATTATTATTATTATAATATTATTATTATTTATATTTATATAATTGAGAAAATAAAATTGCGGTGGTGAAGAGTCTAAGCCCACGCAGAAAAAGGTTTGCACGACGGAGAAACCATCGAACCATACATAGCTACGTCACGTCTTCTCTTCCGTTAATAACGCACTATGCACTCCACTCCGCGTGCACAAGGAGGTAAATTAAGGGTGGTTCGTGCTTAACTCATTGGTTCAGTATGTAATATTTGAGATAAAAGATTTGAATCTCGATAATGATAGTGTGAAGATTATGTTCAAAGCGGATAGATTTTTATGCGCACGGTACTTAGTCATACTTACTGTACTAGTGAGTTACCGTGATTTACATCCTCTCAAATCTCTATCGGGCCGATGTGCCAGAACCCTTTGGGTTGAGGATTCAAACTTTTGAGAGAAAAAAAAAATAATTAAGCTGAGGTTGCCCAATATTGACATTCGACTATACACATCTGCACAAAGAGTCCAACCCCAACCGCCCCCTAACTCTAGCTCATTTGATTTCTCAACTTAACATGGTAGAGACAAATTCAAATTCAGCTCGTACTCTTCCATGTTACTATTGCATTCAGATTTCGCTTATTAACTACTATTCAAAGTTGATGGGTTATCATTCTTCTTTTTTAATCTATTGCAGACTAACGAGTCAACACCCTACCACCCGGGGTTCAATCATGTAATCTCTCATTAATGAGAGCCACAAAAGTGTCATTTGAGCATAAAGTGCTAGGCCACAAAACTAAATTTAGTATTTTATTACAAATTTAAGAAATGTCAAATACATCTTGTAACTATTTCGGATAATGCAATTAACCTTAATTTAACCATGAAACTTATAGAAAATAATGCAATTGAACTCATATTACCTCCTATAGCATGTTAGTATTAGATTATAGTCATCAGGTCAATTTTTTATGAATTAATATCCAAAATGATCCTCGATTATAATGATGTTTTTCAATTTCGTCATAAACGATTTTGGTGACCTAATGTAGTCCCATATTTTTGTATTTTTGCTCAATTTAATCTTCTGTCTGTTATTCCGTCCACTTGGTATTCAATAGAGGGACAATTTAGTAATTTGAATATTACCATCTCTTTATTCATAGACATGCGAAGTGCGAAATACATCTTTCTTTTACAAATTACTCCTAAAATTTGATTCGCAGGTCTGGGAGTAATTCATATAAGAAAATGAATTTCGCACTTCACATGACTGATAGTAAAGAGATACCAATTATTGAATTGTCCATTGATTTAACACCAATTTGACAGAATAACAAATGGAGACTAAATTGAGCAAAAACAGTCTGGGACTACATTAGGTCACCAAAATCGTTTAGAATGAAATTGGAAAAATCACTATAGTCGAGGATCATTTTGAGTATCAATTTATTTTTATTATTAATTTGAGCTCAAACTCATTTGTTTATTTATGATTTGGATGCAATCTCATATGTGTCTTCGTCCACTGCTGGTAATATGGTATGGTTAAGGATTGCCATGGTAATTTCATTTTTTTTTTTAAATGTATTAATAAAGCACAATTAATTAATTTGTAATTACTCTACTTTACTCCATGTAAATTGATTGTTCATTTTCTAAATACAGCAAAATAAAATAAAATAAAATAAAAATTACAACAATTGTGAAAACAGCATGCATTATTCCTTCAAGAGATTCAAAAGTGCGAAATCAATATGTTGATTATCTATTGATATGTTGTTAATTTTTAGATCTATTGACTCCTCTCTTCTAGAAAATGAGTCACATTTTCATTTACAATGCCGAACCATACCACATAGTTCCGGCAACAACAAAAGCTGCAAAAAAGACACCACATAGTTCCGGCAACAACAAAAGCTGCAAAAAAGACAACAACGATACAATTGGAAAATACAATTTCAATATTTCCCATACGCAGTCCTGCAGCAGCGATACTACTGGAAAGTACAATCTCAATATTTCCCATATGCAGTCCACCCACTAATATGCCCATATGCAGTCCACCCGCTAATATGCCCAGCCTTCCACGCCCCACGCTGGGTTTACATGTTGTACTTTTCCCGTTAGTCCATAATCGGGCACCTAGATTCTGGGACCATACAAGCTCGTTACATGAAATGCACCAAAACCAAAGCAAGCCAACACTGAGAGAAATAAATGAATTTCGAAGATCTTGGGCAAATTCAAAGAGTGTTTGGTTGCACTCAAAAAACTGTCTTGGTGTGTTTGATTCATTTTTCAAAAAATGAGCAAAATTATATAATTATACGTTAAACATTTTAATTATAGCAAAATCACACCAAAATAACCGATAATCATCTCATTCAAAAAAATTACAGCAAAATCACACCAAATTGGTCGACAAAAAAAATCACAAGCTTCTGATTTCCACAACCAATCTGGCCAAGTGGTTTCCGCATCGGACTAATGACCGACTAGTTTTGCTTCAGAAACCAATCGACAAATGCAGAAACTAGTCTGCTCTGGAAAGCTTTGAAAGAGAAAAGTCGTTGAAGCAGAGCATATCCCTTGAGAGAGGCGTGGTCTTAGTAATCTATTTTCCATTAACTTCCATTTCTCCTCTTTAGCTAAACATTGAAAACTCAAAAAATGATTTTCTTTCCAAACACACCCGTATAATCAAAATGTTTGTTCGGTCTATGCATCAACTTCTCACTTTCTCAGTTCTCATCCCTATGACAAATTGCAAATCCTGTCCTTTTTCATTTATTTTATTTTTGAAAACGGTTGAGAATATGAAATGACAAGTATTTATGTATTTTCACCATGAACTTATAATTAATCAATGAGCATGATTGCCGAAAATACCCTTGCGTGCGCCACATATATATATACATTCAGAACCTACTAAAAGAGTGGGAGGGCAATGAATCTCTCTCCGACGTGCTCCGCCAGAACCCGGCGCCGTAGAACTGCCCCCACATTTCTCGTTCGAAATCAAGGGAGCTCGCGGCTCTAGGTCTGCGAGACACCGCCTCGGCATCTCCGATCGGCGCAACCGACTTCGCCGGAGACCCCGTCCTCGCCGGAACTGTGGTCGCGCCCTCCTCCATCTTCCTCCTCTTCATAACCAGCAGCTTCTGCTTTCTCCTCCGCCACGCCTTCCGGCACAGCCCCACCGGGACCCGGTAAAATGCGAGCACCAGGAAGTCCAGCACCGCGCAGGGGCAGCAGCAGCACACCATCGCGCACTCCGCCGCTGTTCCCCCGGCGAACTCCCCGACCGGGCGGTGCACCCTACCCCCTCCGCTGACATCGTCGCGGCTCTCGCCTTTATTCTCCGTCGCCTGCGGCGACCTCCGGTTCACCGCCGACGGCTTAATCGTGCCCTGCTCTCCCATGAAACCACCATTCCCGAATCAAATACTCGTCGTTCCTAAATCGCAACGATCAAAGCTTGAACACCAAAAAAAAAAAAAACAAAAATCAAAATTCGCAGAATCTGAAACAAACCCTATAAGATAATGGATGGCGGAGTGACGAGAATATTTGAATGCGGAAAGGGGTAAAAACCGAAAGCATAATTTTTCTCTTTTTTTTTTTTCTTTTGTTTTTGAAAATTTTCCACAAATTTCGGATTTACTAAATGGAACGTGTGGATAAATGGATAAGTTCACTTTGGACCATTAGATTTTAGAAATTGCATTTAAACCCTATGGAAGTAAGAGTTTTTTGCACTTTTAGTCCCACGACTATAGTGGCACTGACAGAATTGATCCACGACTTTTGAACCTTGCAATGTTAGTCCATGACTATTGATTTTTTTGTAAAAATGGTCCTTCCGGCCACTTTTCCGTCAAAATTTCACCGGGAAAAAAAATTCTCTATTTTTAGCCGGGTTAAAATTGACATTTTACTTATCTCAAAAAATTAAAAGAAAAAAATTGATATTTGACTACATACAATATTACTGGGCGTGAAATTTTGACGGAAAAGTGGCCGGAAGGACCATTTTTACAAAAAAATCAATAGTCGTGGACTAAAATTGCAAGGTTCAAAAATCGTGGATCAATTCTGTCAGTGTCACTATAGTCGTGGGACTAGAGACACATTTATAGTTATGTACTAGAAGTCTATAAGAGAAATATATTTAATGGTTACGATTGATAAAATTTATAATTTATTTTAAGTTATAATCGTGTTTTGTAAAAATAGAAAGTGTATACGTTTAAGATTTTAAATGATTTTTGTATAATTTTTAAAATTTTTATCAACTTTGTACGAATTTATAAAAATTCAAAAGACAAATAACATTTATAAACTTTTTTAAAAATAACATTTATAGATTCTGAACTGGGACGAAAGAGCCCACCGCCAACAAGGGATCGGATTTTGCTGGGTTGAGTTTTGGAAGGATGAGAACTGATTGTATTATATTTTCTGAACTTCATTACAATGAGATCAGATGATGTGAATATATAGAATAGAGAGTCACAGTGTGACAATGATAAGAAGTAGAGAGTCACAGTGTGACAAGGATAAGAAGTTCTAAACAGACTCATATACATAGAGTCCTAATACTCCCCCTCAAGCACAGTGTATACTAGTAACCTGTAGCTTGTCCCTTAAGGAAGAAAATCTAGGTCCAGGCAGAGCTCTGGTGAAGATATCAGCAAGTTGATCCTTTGTGGAGATGAAGTTGACTTGGATATCGCCCGAAGCTACTCGATCACGAACAAAATGATAATCAATCTCCACATGCTTGGTGCGCGCATGAAAGATTGGATTGGCACTCATATATGTAGCTCCTAGATTATCACACCATAATTTTGGAATGGAAATACCCGGAATCTGTATCTCACGCAATAATGACATAATCCATAGAACCTCAGCACAAACATCTGCAAGAGCTTTGTATTCAGCCTCAGTGGATGACCTGGCAACAGTTCTCTGTTTCTTGCAAACCCATGATATAAGATTACTCCCCAAGAAAACAGCAAAACCACTCGTGGATTTTCGATCGTCAGGACAACCAGCCCAATCAGAATCAGAGAAAGCATGAATGTCTCTAGATGAGCACCGTCGTATGCGTAAACCATGATCAACTGTTCCCTTAACATACCTGAGTACCCGTTTGAGCTGCTCCCAGTGTGATATGGTGGGGGCATGCATATGCTGGCATAACTGATTAACTGCAAAGGATAGGTCAGGTCGTGTGACAGTGAGATATTGCAGTGCTCCAGCTAGACTCCTGTACTGTGTGGGATCATCATATAGATCTGAATTGAAGGGGACAGTTTTCGAGACAGAGATAGGTGTAGAAAGGGGTTTGCATTCATACATTCCAGCCCGTTTTAAAATATCATTCATATACCGTTGTTGAGATAAAATAATCCCATTGTCACTCTTAACTGTTTCAATACCCAGAAAAAAATTTGGTTCACCAAGATCTCTGATTTTGAATGTAGCAGACAGTTTGGACAAGAGCTGAGACATAATACCTTGATCACTTCCCATTACAAGAATGTCATCCACGTACACCAATAGATAAACCAAAGCAGAGTCTTTAGAGTAATAGAACAGAGAGACATCTGTCTTGGATGCTTGAAAGCCAACCGATAGTAAGAACGTATGTAGTCGATTAAACCAAGCTCTGGGAGCTTGTTTTAACCCATACAGAGATCTTTTTAACAAACAAACATGATTTGGGAAGTTAGCATCAATATAACCAGGGGGTTGCTTCATATAAACTGTTTCAGCCAGATTACCATTCAGAAAAGCATTATGAACATCTAGCTATTTGATAGACCACCCAGATGATAAAGCTAGAGATAGAAGGAGTCTTACAGTCGTAGGCTTTACCACTGGACTAAAAGTGTCGAAGAAGTCCTGACCTGGAACCTGATTAAAACCTTTCGCAACCAGCCTGGCTTTATGCCTTTCAATAGCACCATCAGCCTTTCTCTTCGTACGAAACACCCATTTACAGCCAATAATATTCATACCTGCAGTGGGTGGAACTAGAGACCATGTGTGGTTATGCAGGAGAGCATTGAATTCTTGGTCCATGGCTTCACGCCACTCAAGATATTTGACAGCATGAGAGTAACATGTGGGTTCCGTGGGATGCACTTGAGCTGCTAGAGCAAAAAGAGGAGCATCTGCGTTGCTGCGAGTGGCCATAGAGTGAGTACGGACATTGGGCCTGATGGACCGCCCACGTGGACGGCCTCGCCGGCGAGCAACAGGCTCCACAGGATCACCCGACGAGGCAGCCTGTCCAGGAACCACGGCTGGTTCGAATGAAGCAGGTAGCGGCGGTTCTGGCAGCTCATCATTGGACACGGCAGGAATAAGTGTGCTGTGACGGAGTAGATTGATCCTGCAAAGAAGTTTTAGTAGCAAAGGGGAAAACTTCTTCATCAAATCTAACATGCCTGCATGTGTAAATCTTATTAGTATGTAAGTCCATGCATCTGTACCCCCTAAAGGACTCAGGATAACCTAGGAAGACACATGGAGAAGACCTGTATGACATCTTATGACGATTATATGGTCGAAGATGAGGGTAGCATAAACACCCAAAGACACGAAGAAAAAGATAGGAAGGAGGGGATTTATGTAACAGGAGATGAGGACTGGAGTTATTTAGTACAGAAGATGGCATTCTGTTAATTAAATAGACAGCAGTCTCAAAGGCAAAATCCCAAAATTTCAAAGGAACAGAGGCATGAGCTAGAAGAGCCAGACCAGTTTCAACAATGTGACGATGTTTTCGTTCAACACGACCATTCTGTTCATGTGTATAGGCACAAGATTGTCTATGTTGAATTCCTAATTGAACAAACAAAGAATGCAACTTTTTGTACTCAGCACCTAAATCAGACTGAATGGCCTTTATTTTGCAATTAAAGGACCGTTCAACAAGAGTACGAAATTTATCAAAGATGACATAAAGATCAGACTTTAATTTCATAGGAAAGAACCATGTATAACGGGAATATTCATCCAAAAAGATCACAAAACAACGGAAGCCAGAAGTAGATAAAGTGGGCGCAGGACCCCAAATGTCTGTGTAAATAAGATCTAGGACTTGAGAACTAGAGGAAGCAACACGGGGGAGGGGAAAACGGGCAGATTTGCCTAATTGACACGCATTGCATAAAGAATTATGACAACGAATATTATCACGAGACCCACTAACCAAACAAGAACGAAGTATATGGCTAAGAACACGGTTATGAGGATGACCTAGACGATTGTGCCAAGTGGAAGCCGAGGCACGAGCGGAAATAAACGCTGACGGAGACGAACTAGGTAATGAAAGTGTGTATAGTCCCCCCGAACTATTGCCCCGAAGAAGTATTTCCTTGGTATTGATATCTTTTACAACAAAAAAAGGAGGGGTGAAACTCAAAAAAGACTTTATTATCGGATGCAAACTTCTGAACAGATAATAAAGAATTAGACAAACGCGGAACGTGAAGTATATCAGACAATGTAAATGATCTAGAAGGGGTATTAAAAGAGGCATGGCCAACATGACTAATAGATAAACCCATACCGTCACCGACACGTAAAGTGTCATTACCAGTGTACTTCTCCGATGTAGAAAGGGCAGCGACGTTCGGAGTTGCATGATTTGTGGCTCCAGTGTCCGGAACCCAAGTATGAGAATTTGACGAGGTTTTAGCAACTAAACCATTCTGAAACACCAAATTAGCCTGAGAACCCGGAGCCCCTGAATATCGCCGAAAACAGTTGACTCCCGTGTGACCGAAACTTTTGCAAATTTGACACGGATCATTATAGCGCCAAAAACAATTGGCTCCTGTGTGACCAAAACGTTTACAAATTAGACACGGATCATCATAGCGCCAAAAACAATTGGCTCCCGTGTGACCAAAACGTTTACAAATTTGACACGGATCATCATAGCGCCAAAAACAATTGACTCCTGTGTGGCCGAAACCTTTACAGATTTGACACGGATCATCGAAGCCACGTTGCTGACCTCCACGGTAATTAAGGTTGCCATCGCAGCGCTGCATCTTCTTAATTTTATGAATCACGAAACCCTAGCTAACTGATACCAGATGAGAACTGATTGTATTATATTTTCTGAACTTCATTACAATGAGATCAGATGATGTGAATATATAGAATAGAGAGTCACAGTGTGACAATGATAAGAAGTAGAGAGTCACAGTGTGACAAGAATAAGAAGTTCTAAACAGACTCATATACATAGAGTCCTAATAGGAAGAACCCATTTAGGACTACTTCTAGTATGGCATTTAATTTTATAAATAATTAAACAAACTTTTCCTTATTTTTGCAAATTTGATAACGGTAAAAGAAAAGAAATTGATATATATCTTTTAGTTTCAAATTGAGCAAAACAAATTGTGCAATTCCATGACCATACCAAGGCTATAAAAAGAAAGATTATCATAAGCCTGAAAATCTGGAGTTTATTAAAAAAAAAAAAAAAAAAAGTATCTTAGCTTGTTTCTTTTAGAAGTGTTTTCTCTCTTATAATATGGCATAACTTTAAAAGCACATGTTGGATACATTATATATACTTGTCAAAAGTTATTTGAATCTTCAGTCAATACGTTTTGTATGTAATTGTATCCACGTGAAGTAATTATTGGTCGCCGAGCTAGTGAATGTTCAATTCATTCACCACTACTATCAATAATAATCTCTTTCAGTACGTGTATACCAACGCAATTGTTTTCGATAAATGTTGAGTGAATTCATAAAACTCTACTTCTTCAAATGCTTCATCTACTTGTTATTCCTACACATTAACCATCTCAAGGTGATCATCACTATCAATACTAGAGTTGGACATTATATATTAATCACCTAAATGGTATTAAATAGTACCTACAAACAAAACTATTTATATGAAACAATAAAAAATATTTTATAAAAAGTAAAGAAAACAAGAGAAAATAAAAGAATTTATAGTAAAAAAAAAAAATAGTACTAACAATACTATCAACTTCTTGTAAAAAAATACTTAACAAATATTGTGATGAATGCATAGAACAAAATTTATGATAATAATACTACTAATAATAATAATACTATGAACTTTCATTTAGATAATTTGAATATTATCCAATTATAGCGATTTAGGGGTGACATATTTAGAAACGTATCCTTATTTAATTTCGTGGTAAATGTAAAATTTTACTTATAGAAGACATAATACGTAGATTTTCATATTTCAAACGCATAATAACTCTAACAAACACTAACTCCCCACAATAGTATGAGGTTACGAAACAGTCATGTTTTATACAATGCAAGATGTCTCAAAGAATCTATAACGGTTCTTTATTCATACATGTTAAAATATAGTCCGCATAGAGCCATAGACAACTCAGTTTGTCACATGGGTGAAGTTTGGTAAAAAATAATCACGGATTGAGTCTCACCAGCGGCAGTGTTGAAACAACCTCGTTCTCAAAGTGAGAGGGCTCATTGTGCGTAGTAAGCAAATGTCTAGTCTCTGTTCAAATACTTTAGCGGGTCGGGGGTGAGGGACCATTGGAGTTGGAGATTCAATATTTTGGAAGAATGTTAAAATTTATGAATATTGTGTATGTAGTAATGTAGTATTGTACGCATGATGTGCATAAAAAGATGAGTGTATATAGTAGTCGACTTTGCAAGATTTATTTCCAATGATTTGTAGCCGACCCATTGACCAAAGCTGTGATGCTCATAAAATGTACGGTGGCACTTAGCAAGCAAGGACGGTGGGTTATTGTCGTTTGGGATATCCTATGAAGACCGCCAATAATGTCACACACAACATTTTTTGTCAACTTCACAAGATTTTGAAGCCAAAAATTAAAAGATTAAAAAAAAAAATCTCCTATCAAATTGGCATTGATGAGGTACCCACTTGCACCGACAAGAAGGATTATCTGTCCGTAATTCGAAATGAGTGGTTAAATGGGTAGATCATAATTCTCTGTACACATTTAGATAATGGTTGGAGTTTTTCTTACCACCTAAAAAGATGCTTAACATATATGTTTAAGAATATGCCATACAATGTTTTCACTATTGTGAACAGCTAATTAATCCAATAATGATGCACTCAACGCTTTGCAATAAATGCATTTTTTGCGTTACATTTATATTATCAATTCGCTTTAACATTCATTTTTAAGATTTAGTTTGGCAAGGTCTCGATTTTCATGCCCTTATAACAAGAAGAAGAATAAGAAGAAACTATGCCCTATAACTAATAAGAGATGACCAAGTGGGTAAAGTACGATTCTTGTACGTGAGATCACGAATTTGATTCATACGAACATTTTCGTGGTCAAGTCCGTCAAACAAGATATTTTTAGTGTGGTTTACCTATACTATATATAATTTGTGAACTATAAGATATCTTAGCTTCTTGTATATATAAGTTACAAACCATGTATGATAGAGCCAATAATAATATAATAATAAATGTTACGAGTTAATTCCATGAATGATCCATTAACTATTGACATTTAAGTTTAACAATTTTTTATTTATGACTTTCAATTTGACCATAAATGATCTATTGACTGGTGATTTTGTTGCAAATTTGGTCATCCACTTAAATATCAATTTAGTAAATACTAAATTTAATGATAATAATGTAAAATTTTGATTCTTCACATTCCCACTAATGATGAATTCAATTGGTCAAGATCAATAACAAATAAATTTTTACATTATTACCCTTAAATTTAATACTTCATATTTACTAAATGGATATTTAACTGGATAACCAAAATAGAAGCAAAATTAATAGTTAATGAATCATTTATGGTTAAATTGAAAGTCGATGATGAAAATTAGTAAATATTACTCTGTAATAGTCAAAGAATCATTTATGATCTAATTGAAAGTTAATGATAAAAATTGATAAATGTTTATAGCCAAGTTAAAGAACCATTCCTAAAACTAACTCTAAAGGTTACATACCAATTTAAAAAAGTTACAAAAATTTTTGTTAGAATTTCTTCAACAACAAGCTACCTTCACGTGTTATTTTGATACATTACGTAACAATCAATACTTTTATTGTCTCTTTGTGAATGAAGGAACGACTAATGTTCCACTATCTATAATTATTTTTTGTTTTCTAAACATGATTTGTTACTTTGTTTAAAGAAATTGATATGTATATAAGTGCATTAAAATGATCAATTAGTGTGTCAAGTATGGCTGCCAAGTAACCCAAATGTTGTGATAACTCTAAAATGACATCATGTTTGATTAACATAGTTTATATTCATATTTTTAAAATGCCATAAGAGGATAAGCTATTTAAACTTTATATTGAATTGTGGTAATCCATACAAATTTTAACTCTTATTGTTATCAACTTGTAGGTGCTTTACATAAACTTTTATTGTTACCTTTACTTTCTTAGCTTGTCTCCTTCAAATTCCCATTCATAATTCATTGTATTCAATCCCATTTTGAAGAGTTAATCAAATTATTATGTTGACAATTGATGTCATTTGTGTACCTAATTACTTTATAAAAATTTTATTTTATTGAATTTAGACCATAAAGCCTTTCACCATTTCTGCGACGATAAAATAAATAGTGAGATGATTCAGCCTACTTTTTTAACTTTTGTCAAATTAATAAGAGAAATGTGAACTCATATAAAATTTAGAATGCATCTAGAGAAATTCTCAAATGAAACTTTATAGGAAGAAAAAAGGAAAATAAAACATAACATAGTTTTGAACAAAAGTATGAACTTTAATTTCATTTTTTATTAAGTGTTATAAGTGGTTGAATCAGCATCTTATACTATATTGGTATTATATTGCCTTTTTCCCACTTGTATAGAAGGAATAATATTTTCACCAAGTACAAACCAACTTTTAGATTAATCAATATATTTTGTATAGGGACTTGCGTGTCTGTTTGACCACAAAAAAAAAATAAAAACAAAACAAAATTATTGACAACAAAAGCATTTTAAAAACGATCTTTTCTTATTTTTGTTTAGTTTTCAAAAGTGTCATATTTTTGTCTAACTTTTTTGTTTTGTTCCTATTACGGTCTTTAACCCCTTGTATGGAGTCCTTTGACCACCTAGAAATCAAAAGAAAATACATAGTTGACCCTTCCACTTGGCAAATGGCACGACCACATGACATGCGTGCACACATAATAATGACCTTAACCTTAACCTTAACGTGTTGTCCACACGACTTCTACTACAAAAACCCAACCCCACCTTCAATCCTTCATAAATAATTATATAATAATTGCCTCTTCAAAGCCCCCAGGAAACAATTTAATATCTCCGCCACGTACGGCCGTCGGCGCCACCCACTTTCCAGGCTCCCACGAAGCTTCCGTACGCGCTTTCTACCCCTTAACCGCCACAACTGCACAATCTAATAAACACATCTGTATATATACCCAGAGATTTCTCCACCTTTCTATCATCATCTCATCTTGTCCCTATTTCCTTTCATCAACATATAAGATCTTTCTTTTTCTCTTTCATACATTAAACTTTCTACGTCATAAAAGATTTCCATCACCTTTGATTGATCAAAGCTTCTCTATATATAATCTCAGTTACAAATTTTTTGTGAGATTCAAATTTCTACACTGTAGCTGAAGCAAGACTTTAAGGTGATCAGATCGGTCAAACTATTGCAGAAGTAAAAAAGTTTCAAACTTTAACTTCGGGTAGGTGTCAAAGGTTTTTGTCTTTCAAAAGAGTTATAGCCATGGAGATAAACACAAACACCCTAAAAAAGTCACCTTCTTCTTCTTCTTCTTCTTCTTCGCCAAAGAAGTCTGCGTTTTCAAGGTTTTGTAGTAAGTTATCAGTGAAGAAGGGCAAGAAAGAGGAGGAGGAGGAAAGGGTGATCAAGAATGCTTCTTCTTCTTCTTCATCTTCTTCAGATGAAGCTCAAGCATCATCATCATCATCAAGAAAAGGGAAGAAAAGTGATGAGTGTTTGGAGAGAGTTTTCACGTACTTTGACGAGGATGGAGACGGGAGGGTGTCGCCGGCGGAGCTGCAGAGGGGGGTGAGGGCGGTGGGCGGGGAGCTGACGGCGGAGGAGGCGGAGATGGCGGTGCGGCTGTCGGATTCCGACGGGGATGGGCTGTTGGGGCTGGAGGATTTCGCCAAGTTAATGGAGGGGAAGGGGGTGGAGGAGGAGAGGAAAGAGGGAGAATTAATGGAAGCTTTCAAGATGTATGAAATGGAGGGCACAGGGGAGATCACTCCCAAGAGCTTGAAGAGGATGTTGGGGAGGCTTGGGGAGTCGGCCACCACAGAAAGCTGTAAAGCCATGATCACGAGATTCGACATTAATGGCGATGGAGTGCTCAGCTTCGAGGAGTTTAAGGTTATGATGATGCAGCAAGCTTAGCTTAGAGCAGTGAATTGAAGTTCGTTGATTCCATTACACATACATGATGCATGTTTGTTCTTGTACATATATATGTACACCAATAAATTAAACTTAGGCTCATTGGCCTTCACTATATTGTTGGTTTATTCTTTAATTTGTTGAACAATTTGTTTGGTTCATTATATTCTCCATATAGCCTATTCTATTTTGTTTTCATATGGCATGACTAATCCAGATTCTGTTTAGATTGTGTTTATAGAGTTTCTCTTACTTTAAAAAAGATTAATTTAGAACTCTTTAATATTCTACTTTTCCTTTGAATTCCCAACTCCAAGAGCTCTCTATCTACATTCCGACTCGACAAAGCATTTAGGAAGAAGGGATGTAAATAACCGTGACTCGATGACTCAGCGAACAGGGCCAAATGTGAGTGTGCACAAAAGATCTATCTACTTTCAACATAATCTTCACACTGTTGTTGTCGGGGTTTGAACCTTAGTCTCTTCTTTCAAATACTGAGTTTTGTAATTGTATTTTTTTTTTATAAGGTGATAATAAAAAATCACTATTCAAGGTGTATATTAGAGAAACCTTCAACCACATTAAGTACCTCACTCTTGATTATGTATGTGCATTAGGAAAATTAGAGAAACTCACTATCCAAGGTGTATATTATGAAAACCTTCAACCATAAAGATATGCATTAAGTACCTCAATCTAATTATGTAATAACTTCCAAACTACATAACACTTATATCATACTTAGATCAAAAACTCTATGTAACAAGTTCAACCAAAAAAGTATTAACGTAGTGATACATATCGAAAATATCTCATTCATACGTAAAAGCTCACGAACTATACAAGAGAATGATTTCTTAATTTAATTTATTATTTTTTTTTTTGTATAAAATGGAAGGGGGAAACCGCAAAGAATCTAAAACAAACTAGTAAGAATAGCAAACATTTCGCCAAACAGGAAACCTAGCAGCATCACTATCCAGCAAACCAGCCACTTTGGCTGGGGGATCAGTAAACAATTGTAAGCCATTCCCATGCAATCTGGCCATACGTGTGAGCCTATCCGCAACACAATTGATCTCTCGGGGGATGAATTTGACCTAGCAGTGGGCAAACGAGCGAATCTCACGCTTACAAGCTTCGAGTATACTATGGCCAGCAATGGTGGGAAGTCTGGAGCTGTTAACATAGGCGACTGCTTCTGCAGAATCGCTCTCAATGGTAACTCGACTAAAGCCCATAGATGCAACTAATTGGATACCGCTGAGTAGTGCCCATGCTTCCGCTTCGAATGGAGTACAAGAAGCAAAAGACACAATAAAGCCTTTCTTCCACTCACCCGTATGATCTCTAATGATTCCACCACACCCGGCTACCTGTGAAGTCGAGGTGACGGATCCATCCACATTAAGTTCACAGTATCCTCACTCGGCTTTTTCCAGCAGAGTTGCTTCCAAGCCATATTTTCTGTTTATTTCCCCCACTTGAGATCTGATAACAAATACCTTCATATTCAAAGCTTTAATGGAACCATTGAAAATAGCTTCGTTACGCCATTTCCAAATCCACCATACAGCAACAGCGTTCACTAAACCATAAGAAAAATGAGATTATACTAAGCAACCTCCTATTCACTCAACCATAAGAAAAATGAAAGAGCACTAAGAACATTTTCTATTAGTCTGATTTTTGCACAGATTTTTGAGAAGAGAAATAATTAAATGAGGGCAGTCGTCACTCAACACGCTACACGCTCTATTGGAGCGCACCATTCATAGTTTTTTTTTTTTTTTTTTTGGGGTGAGGCCCACAATAGGAGATAAAAAACCAATAGCAACTCTTTTTTCTTCTCTCCTCTTCCTAGCTCTCTCTTCCACCTAGGATTAACAACCTTAAAAATCTATTCAAAAATCATTATTGTGGTTGCCCTAAGCCTAAAATGGGACGAAAAGAGCACTAAGCGAATATTTATTTCGTACATAATAAGGTTTATGGTGTACAACAAGGTGTATAGCAATGTATCTCGGCCACATATCTACTGCTGTCCTAATGAAGTTACGTACTAATACTAATGTAACCCACAATGAGCTTCAGGGAATTAAAGAATAAAGATGATAAACACATTAAAAGGCAAATCGCTTGATTTTTTGTGCAACTCACCCACTTGAAATGGATGGATGATGGAAGAACTAAAATATAATTTTTCCTACAAATGTACAGTAATACTAAGGCAACATCATAGTCAAAGATTAAATTGTACAGCATGGGATGATCTGTGTCATCCTGTTTGTTCATCACTAAACATCTATGCTGTCATTATTTCACAAACTGAAAGTTGTGATAATTCTGTACAGGGATGAAGGTCATGAATTCAGCATCTAGGTGGAAATGCCCCCCCCTTGGCACTCCATTGGAGTGGGTGGCCTCATTTGCGGCCCAACCTCGCCAAGTGTTGCTGATGCTTTGCAGCAGCTGCGTTGTTGGCAGCTTCCCGCTTCATGGCCCTTTTTGCCCGCCTACCCATGATCTCCTTGGAGGGCTCCTTTTTCTTGGGCTGGCGTGATGGGCCAGCATCCGAGTCCTCGAAATTTGGTCGGTTGACAGGTCTAGCTTCTTGCCTACCTGCCCTAACATATCCATTATCTCCCCATCTCCTGTTGCCTAAGCGAATGCTAGATGAACTGTCAAAATAAGCTTCATCGAGATCATCTTCTTCATCTTCAAATCCATCATATAGGTAGAAGTCGTCCACATAATCATCAACCTCTGGTTGTTCCTCCACTACTACTAAAGGCTGAAACCACGATGCTCTCAAAAGAAGGCAAACACTCTCCTCAAACATGTAATCATAGATGCTGTTCAAGCAAAACATCTGTTCTTAGCGATAAATCAATTATCAAATATAAGAACTAAAAACAGTAACCAAATCTTACATAATCAACCAACAAAGACGATGCGTTAGCATTGCTCCAGACTACTAAACCATATATAGACCGACATTCTAAGGAACATTACTTTTGTTTCTCCTTTAAGTGCAAAATGGGTTGGCTTACCTTCCATCAAGAGCACGGTGGATGTTTAGAAACTCAAATGGATGCTTGCACTGAGGGCAGGTAGGTTCCTTCTTGTAGGTCGCCCAACGTAGGATGCAAGTCACACTGAACACCAAAGTCAATAGTGAATTATTGATGTTAGTAGTTTTCACTATATCTTTAAAAACTTAAGCTTTGACACAAGCAAACACAACACCCAGATGAATCATTCAACCCACGAGGTCTATGTGAGATGGGACAAGAAAAACTACCTAGGTATGCGACTTTAGTTACATATCAATTTTGCATGTATTACAATAAATACTGTAAGCATACAAATGACAGAGCAGTGCAACGAGAAGTACAAGGCAGTGTAGCTTATACAGTTAAAACAGCTAAAGAAAGTTATTACAATGACAGGAACTTGACTAACAATCATGCTGTCATCCTATCTTAAATCCAAAACAACCAAATTGGTCAGCACCTGTTTATGAGAAAGAGAGAGAGATTGGATTGGATGGGAAATAGACTAAAGAGAATTTAAACAAAGATATCTTTTGCCTGCTACATTTACTATTATGAGACAAAATTTGTGACCATTCACAAGAAAGTCATTTATATTTATGATCTGCCCCCATAAGCAAAAATCAATATCTATAGAATGTTGTTATTGATATCTTGTACACCACCATTTGTCAATTCCACTCCATTTGGATTTCATAACAATGTTGTTATTGATATCTTGTACACCACCATTTGTCAATTCCACTCCATTTGGATTTCATAACATTCTTTTCATGATATCCTTATGTATCCATCTCCTATAGCAGATCAGTGAAGCCAGTTTTCAGAACCAAATAATGTCACAAAATGATTGAAACCAGAGAAAAAACTACAAGTCTTTATACTCTTATCTATCTCTCATGTGTATAATGAGGATCAATATCCATTACACATAGCTAGTCTCCAATTTCTGTTGTTAATTTTAGTCTATACCATTATATGACGAACTAATAGTATTTTCTGCCATAAAAATAAAAGCTTTGAATCAACAACTACATAACAATTGACAAGGATCCAATCTCTTGTGCTGACCAATTTGGTAGTAGACAGATAGGAGAGTGACAAACCAGTAGGCATGCTCGCAACCTTTTACAAGAGCAGTTTCTTGCAGCACTATCTTATTCAAGCAAATCGCACACAACCCATGATGATCATTCTCACACCCAACACGGAGAACCTCCTCAGCAGTGCTCTTCATTTTACTCTGAAAATTCAAACCCACATCAATACACTCTCAACCTCATCGCTCCCAACTAAACCAATAGCAAAACAGAAATTTATTTAAAGCAGGAAAGTTTATCCAATTCCCTATCAAATTAGAGAAAATGAAACCAGGAGGAGCTGGGCTGGTCAACGAATCTTATACTAACACGAAATTTCCAACATTTAACCATGAAAAAAGCAGAAAAATCGAAACTTTACAGCTAACGAGACGGGATCATTGCAGAAATGAACTAAAAAACACGGCGCATACGCTTTGACAACAGATCAAAGCACCAGATCTCAAATTTTTCAGAGATTCTCAAGGCCCAAGTAATCAGAAACCTAATACGGAACACAAATTCTGAAAAAAAAAAAAAAAAAAAAAAAAATCACCCAGAAATTAGGGTTCAATTAGGGAAAATAAATCGGAAAACCTGATCCGGGATTGAGAGATCTTGGATTTGGTTGACGAGTTGTGGAACACCGATCTCCGCAGCTGTGGCCATAACCTCTAGTAATCAAGGCGAAAGAACAGGATTAGGAGGAGATGAATAGATATATATAAGTATTGTATAACACCGACTTATAGGGTTGTATGTATATACAGAGGGGGGAAGAAACGTAGTTGGTGTGGGGTAGGTTGAAGCGAGGGCCGAGTGGCGGGGAAATATGCTGAAGAATTATTCGGATTCGGGTAATTCGGCGATTTGTAGTTTGCCCTAAGAGAGAGAAGGTGGATTGATGCGGATCAATTTCAAGATCCCTCGCTTCAAATTCCAAAGTTTTGGCCTTGACCGACTCTTAAGTAAATTACCATGTGCAAATATTCAAGAGGCTGGACATTTTGGTTCGGGTAGTTGACAACAACGTCATAAACTCGCAGAGACAAAATGAGATAAAAAATAATTGTGAACATTTAGGTTAAGAAATGGAGATTTATTTATATATTTGAGTAAATTTATAAATGTAAACAAAATTGGGTATATATATGTATATATTATTCGCTTTTTAACTGAACCGAACTGAAATGTCCATCCTTAAAAGAAACAAGTCATTAATTAATGGTATGTTTAGTAAAATTCACTTTTACGTAATTGTTTGTAATTTATATAGGAAAGATAAATCATACTAAGAAGATTTGTGTGGTATATTCAATCGGTGGTGTGTTGACAATAATCTAATTATAAGAAAAATATAATTAACAGGATTATAGAATAGTTCAATCAATTTGTTAAGAAAATAATTAGTGGCTCATATCCATGAAGACATTTTCCCTCTTTTGTTGGCATTGCATGCTCCATGTCCATCTTGCATGTCTTCCGTAACTTGCTCTCCTTCTTGCAATTGCCGCATCTTTAGTTCATTTCTTATTGTATAAATAGCATTCTTTATTTGCTTTGTAAATGCACTCATTTTTCTTACATCAATTTGAATACATCAATTGTAATTCATTTTTCTTTGTCTTCACGTAGATATATATATTATATTCTTCTTCTCAATTCCTCTTTGAGTTATAATATATATTATATATTTTCCCATTTTATTATATTCTTTGTCATTTATATATTTTCCCTATTATTTAACTTCTATAATTCTCAATTTTTGATTCTTCACTTCCGCATTATTCCGCTATATTCCTAACAAGTGGTATCAGAGCGGTTTATTTGAGAATTATTTTCAAAGATGTCGACTGTTACTAAGTTCGATATCGAGAAGTTCGACGGGAAAATTAGCTTTTCTATCTGGAAGGTTCAGATGGAAGCCGTTCTAACCCAGAACGGTTTGAAGAAAGCGCTAGCTGGGAAGAAGAAGAAACCGGCTACAATGACAGATGTAGATTGGGAAGATCTGGATGACAAGGCACGTTCAACCATTCTTTTGTGCCTGTCTAAAGAGGTTCTACGTGAGGTGTTAAGTGAGACGACTGCGTCAGATTTATGGTCCAAGCTGGATACGCTTTACATGGCCAAAACTCTGGCGAACACGCTACGCCTGAAGGAGCGTCTGTACACAATCCGTATGACGGAAGGTACTTCTATTAAATCTCACTTGGATGAATTCAATTCTATTTTATTGGACTTGGAAAATATTGATGTTATAATTGAAGATGAGGATCGCGCTGTTTTATTGCTTGTCTCTCTCCCTAGATCATACACGCATTTCAAAGAAATTATGCTGTATGGTAATAGTAGTGATACCCTTACTTTCGACAATGTTAAGTCGAACCTATTGTCCAAAGAAAAGTTTGACTTTGAAATTAAGTCTGAGGACAAAGGTGAAGGCTTGACCGTAAGGGGTCGTTCACTTGAATCAGGGAGTAGCAATAAAAATTCTAGATCCAAGTCCAAAGGACGTAAGTCCAACAAATCCTGCAAGTACTGCAAGAAGCATGGTCATGATGTGAATGAATGCTTCAAGTTGAAAAACAAGCAAGAGAGAGAAAAGAAGTCCGCTGAAGCTAGTGTTGTTGAAAGTGATTCAGATGGTGATGTGTTGTTATCTGTTAGCTCCGGTGAGAAACGGAGTGAAACTGAGTGGATTTTGGACTCTGGTTGTACATTCCACATGTGTCCCCACAAAGATTGGTTCATCTCTCTGGAACCGGTTGATGGTGGAGTTGTCTTGCTGGGTAATGATACCCAATGCAAGGTTAGTGGAATTGGAAGTGTTCAGATTAAAACTCATGATAACGTTGTCAGGACTCTTACCAATGTTCGGTATATTCCTGATTTGAAACGCAATCTGATATCATTGGGCACCTTGGAATCTCTGGGGTGCAAGTACATAGCTGAAGGTGGAGTTCTAAAGGTCATCAAAGGCTCTTCTGTTCTCATGAAAGCTTCTCGTTCTGGAAGCTTGTATGTCTTGCATGGCAGTACTGTGACAGGTTCAGTAGCGGTATCCTCATCGATGTCTGATGCGAATCTCACTCAATTATGGCATATGCGTCTGGGGCATATGAGTGAGAAAGGCATGCATCTCCTGAGCAAGAAAGGTCTCCTTGGTGGTTCAGGTACGGGTAAATTACAATTTTGTGAGCATTGTATTTTTGGGAAACAAAAGAGGGTTAGTTTCTCTACTGCTACACACCGTACCAAAGATGTATTGGAATACATACATTCTGATTTATGGGGACCAACTAAATTCCAGTCTATGGGAGGCTGTAGATATTTTATGTCTATTATTGATGACTATTCTCGTAAAGTCTGGGTCTATTTCCTGAAACATAAAAATCAAGCGTTTTCTATTTTCAAGACGTGGAAAATACTTGTTGAGACTCAGACAGGTAAAAAAGTCAAGAAGCTCAGGACAGACAATGGCTTGGAGTTCTGTGAGTCAGATTTCAATGACTTTTGTGCGGCAAATGGAATTGCCAGGCACAAGACCTTGCCTGGTAAACCCCAGCAGAATGGTGTTGCCGAACGTTTGAACAGGACTCTATTGGAAAGAGCTCGTTGTATGCTCTCTAATGCTGGGTTATGGAAACGGCGTGATTTTTGGGCCGAGGCCGTTTCTACTGCTTACTATTTGGTAAATAGATCTCCACATTCATCCCTTGATTTCAAAATTCCAGAGGAAGTTTGGTCAGGTAATCCTGTTGACTACTCTATCTTAAGAGTTTTTGGATGTCCTGCTTATGCTCATTCCAGTACGGGTAAATTAAACCCGAGAGCTGTCAAATGCATTTTCCTTGGTTATGCTTCTGAGTCAAAAGGGTATCGTCTATGGTCTCCTGATTCTCGGAAAATCATTCTGAGTCGAGATATCACTTTTGATGAAAATGCACTACTTTCTTCTGGAAAAGTTCCCAGTACAGGTGAGACGCAAAGTACTGGTGAGAAGGTGGAGTTTGAGTTCAGGCCTATTGATAGTGTTACTACTGCTGATGGTAATACTAAGGATGATGCATCTACTAGCACCGCACCTCTCGTCGAGCCACAACGAGAGTATTCCATTGCTATGGATCGTTCTAGGAGGACAATTAAAAAATCTGCTAGGTACGCTAGTGACGATGAAACCAATATGGTTGCTTATGCACTTTCAGTCACACAGGAAGTTGATGGTGATCCATCCTGCTATTATGAGGCTCTTCCTGTTGCTAAGTTCAACCAGTGCTTGAGTTTGGTCGGCTGTTCCAATTATTAATTTTTCACAATGGATTTGACCCAAGGTGGAGATTGTTAAGAAAATAATTAGTGGCTCATATCCATGAAGACATTTTCCCTCTTTTGTTGGCATTGCATGCTCCATGTCCATCTTGCATGTCTTCCGTAACTTGCTCTCCTTCTTGCAATTGCCGCATCTTTAGTTCATTTCTTATTGTATAAATAGCATTCTTTATTTGCTTTGTAAATGCACTCATTTTTCTTACATCAATTTGAATACATCAATTGTAATTCATTTTTCTTTGTCTTCACGTAGATATATATATTATATTCTTCTTCTCAATTCCTCTTTGAGTTATAATATATATTATATATTTTCCCATTTTATTATATTCTTTGTCATTTATATATTTTCCCTATTATTTAACTTCTATAATTCTCAATTTTTGATTCTTCACTTCCGCATTATTCCGCTATATTCCTAACACAATTTAATGATTCAAATAAAAAACTCAATTTTTCATATCGCCAGGCCTAATGTGATTTAAGCCACCCATATACCAATCACTACCCGTTAGACACTCACACTTAGTAGTCGTATTGTGCAAGATACGAATCATACCAAAGACCACAAAAAAGAAAAAACAAAGTATGAATATTGTCTTGTTGTGGGTAATAATATACAAACATTTTGTGGCATGTAAGCTAGTTAAAACACATCTAGTGATTTACTATTTCAACATGTTTATATGACAAGAACAGTAATAGACTTTTAAATTTGAAGTTTAAACTTATAATATTATAATTAATAAAATATCATATTTTTATAATATTATTAAGATACTTATTTTCGAATCGATATCCGTGAGACCTCTTGAATAGATTCACATGAATTGTTATATATAGTTAACTCAAGACATTTTGTTTAGAATTTGGAACTAAATTATGACACATTTAGATCAATTTGGGTGGAATTATTAAAAAAATGTTAAAAATCTTGCCCACGAAAATGCATGAATGGGTGGTTCATCTAGCATTCTACCCCCAAGGAAGCTGGAGGTCTGTGTCATTGGTGGCAGAGGGAGACAAGAGCAGAGATTGGTGGCTGCCACGTGTCATCTGGTGGAGGCAGTTGAGAAAACTCAAGGCTTGCCACGTAAGAAGGATAACATAGAAGAGATGAGAATTGTCTTGAAAATTCCTTATATGAAAAATTCAATAATGTGGTACTACCAAATTTTAAAATAATGAAATAAAAATGTGTAAATTTTACTCTATATTAAATAAGAGTAAATTATTAATTCTTCTATCAAATTAGGAGAGTAATTCACACATATTATTTTTTAAATATAATATCATGTCACATAATAATAAAAAAACTCATGCATCATTTCGTGTCATATATATATTGTTTATTTTTTATATTAACACGTGAATAATAAAATTGAAATGATTAAAAATAGTTAGTTTAAGAAAAAAGAGTTTGAGTCGTTTAAATATGAGGTTGACAGTTTACGTGATATATCTTATATAGGAAGGAGTAAATAAAATGGCAAATGTCTTATTAGGTCATGAACGACGTTTGAGGCATTTGGTGACACTTCTATCTTCTCTTTTAGGACTTTAATTGATGACAGATTGAATTTTCCATGACCGAGATGTATTCTAGATTTCTAGGTATTGACAATTAGTTTGAGATTTTTTTAGAATGTTCCCTCCATCAAACCAAATACAAAATTGAATACATGTATACAGTAACAGGCTGAATACATGTATACAGTAACAGGCTTAATCGAAGCTCGACTGAATTAAAAGAATGATCTTTGCATACACAATCTAGAAATATTATATTATTCAATGCTAATAAAGTATATTGTCAACACATAGGACAACCCCAACCAACAGCAAAGAGAACAGAGCCACATTAAAGAACTTCCTTGGCCGACCAAAACCCTTAACCTTGGGAGCTGCTAGTTTTTGAGGCTGTGAAGGTTCAGGTTGTGTCAAATTGTATTGTTTTTCTGTCAATTTTGGCTGTCTAACACAGAGAATACCACCTTTAAACTCGTGACTAATTTCACTTTGGTTGCAGTTTGCTGAGACTGGGAACTCTCGGTGAAACCTCACCCATCTATCACCCTTTGTAGGCCTTAGTCCACTCACACTCAGGGTTTCTGGTCTGGTCACTTCAACCTTGACCTGTTCCTCATTGAAATCTGCAGATATAGGCAGAAGATTGCGTCGAAATCGCTATAATTTCTACCACATTTGTTCTGGAGTTGATTGATTGTTGAGATTGTGGGTTGAACACTCTTTACCTGGTAAATAAAGGCGAAGGACGTCAGCATCTGCATCTTGGTAAAGCTCAGATCTTGGCACGAAATCCTTACAGACCGGAGATGGTGTCCGAGCTCGAGAGCATCCACATGAGATGAATTTCACCACTCTTTTCAAGATCACCATTGATGAACATAGAGCTTTTGAGGTGATTAACATGGAGGTCTCTTCTTCTAATAAGATCAGAGTTTTAAGTCATTCTGTTGTCTAAGCAGATCAGATCATTTGCTTCACAAATTTGCAGGAATCTATTCTTTACCATGCCAAGGAAGGGAAGAATTAAGAGAAGACTTTCAATCTCAACAATCTATCAAACTATCTTGTATTATTGTACTAATGAAAGAACAAGGGGCCGAGTACATGAAGCAACACAGCTTACAACAATAATTGCAAGTGTTCTTGTGGTCTAGTATCTTAAAATATGATCTACAAAATGGTTTCCGAGAGAAGAAAGGGAAAGAAAAAAGTGTGGTGAAACTGTCAGGCAGGGGATGCAGACGCCTCATCTTTCTCGTCTGGGGTAAAAGGGATTGGCTTGGTTGGGGCAGGTAGGCGTCCTATGCTATCGACTTTGTCCTTGAGCTTGGGAGGAGGCCTTGCAGGTCTGGGGAGTAATCTGCCCTTCTTCTCAAACCACACGGGCTTGAGTAGCGCCCGTAGACCAAGCTTGTTGTAGTGCACTCTCCTTACAGAACCGCCTTTAGCTTCAACTGCTGCTTTGGCTCTAACTGTCACCCTGGAAACCTATTAGATGCAGACTCGGTCACTTTTCAAAAAAAAATAAAAATTGACAGGCAGAGTATGAAATTTCAACTTCTTTTAGGTTAATCGTTTGCTTTTTTTCATTTGGATTTTGTTTGGGGGGGGGGGGGGGGGGGGGGGTATGGAAGATTTTGTGAGACAGAAAAATAGAACTACAGTGTCCCAACAGAATGTCAAGAGTTTCAGTTTAGTTCTATACCTCAAGATGGATAGGCCATTCAATATTTTCTGCTCCACGTCCCATCAATCTGACTCCATCTCCAATTTGTTTCCCCACTGCTCCAGAATCCTATCGCCAGACAAAGAATATGGATCAAGCAGAATAGCATAAGAGTAGGAGAGAAGATATAAAATTTATCTAGAACCAGTTTGTACCTTAAGAATTTTCATAGTTATCAACTCTGAAGAGTCAATCTTCCCTGCATTTATCAGCTTTGCAATCTTCCCTAAGCCAACTGGCTGTGACAGGAGCAACTTTCATTAATAGAAATTAGAGAGTCATACAAATACCCTTTTAATCACTCTCCAACCTACTTTTTTCTATTAGCTTTCTCTCTTTGTTTTTCTTTTCCAAGTTTTGAGGGCGACATAAATGGTATAACAGCTAACTATGTCCGAAATGCAAATAGATGGCTTGTATAGCATGTTGATACATAATGTAAAGAACTATGCAGCTTAGGTCTCAGAGAACAGTAGAAAACTCCTCAAAGTATAAAATTAGCAAGAGTAAAAGGAGGGTATTTGGCATTGAACAGAAGTTCAACTATAAGTTTCACATATTTTCATAATAAACTGCCCTTTTTCTGGATATTAATTTCTTACACCTCATACGTATAGTTACACTTGAGCTAGCATTGATTAGAAGGAAAGTTGATGTCCAAAACTTATCTTACACTGAAACTTCAAAGAATTTACACAACCAGACAAGTAAAACTTTGCCCAGCAGCTTCTATAAAATATATTTTATCTTTCAATAGTCAATTTCTATCTAGTAAAACAAAAATAATTAAGGTATATGAGAATCTTGAAAATGAAGAATTACATACAGTTTTCCTCTTATACAAAAAATTAATTAATAATGTTTTTGCTTCCATTGACAAATCTTAAGGTACATGTAACTAATATGCCAGAATGTTTGTAAACGGGCTTCTTTCAGTCAGTTGCATTAACACATTAATCAGAAGCTCAATTGCATTTAACAAATGAAAAAACTTTGAAAGTAAAACCGATGGGAAGAACAAATTTTGCATAACTGCGTCTATTAATGAATTAAAAGCTCAAATATAATTTCCTTATACAAAATGCATTTACAGTCAAGAATTTAAGCATCAAATTATGAAATCGCCATCTAACAGGATATGCACTTCGTTTGAATCTCTTAACCAGAAGGAAAAAAATAAAAAAATAAAAAATCTTACCACATACTGATTATTAAAGGAGCTCGAATGCTCGATAGATGATTCATACAATTGTGTTTCTATGTGCACACGCAATCACTTCCTTAAGATAGCTAACACCAACTGGCTAAACAGGTCTAATGATCTAAACTATTGAACTCTCTGTTTGTTCTACCAATAGCTAATAGATCATCCAGTCATCTAAGCAAATTCCTTTATCCATTATTGGTTTCATTTCAACCCCTTCAGAAACATAAATTCTAGCTCTATAACGACAATGCATTTCACATCTTAAAAACAACTATTAAAGATATTAAATTTCAACCATTATTAAAAGAATAAAATGAATAAATGGAATTATGGAAATATTGACTATTTACGCTTCACTAAGCCTGGAGAGTTAAGCTTATACTGACCTGAAAAGTGAGAGAGAAGGGGTTTTTGAAGCCGCGTTTAGGGAGGCGGCGGCGAAGGGGGGTCTGACCACCTTCGAAGCCGAACTTCATAGTGCCGCGTGCCCTCTGGCCCTTGTGGCCCCGACCCGCAGTCTTCCCCTTACCCGACCCGATACCGCGGCCTTTCCTGGTCTTCTGCTTGCGAGCACCCTTGTTATCCTGCAGATCATTCAGGCTCAGGAGGCTGTACGCCCTCTGAGCCTGATCGAAACGGGTCGGCCCCGATAACCCGTTTAAATCACCTGAGATGGGATGGCGTGGGAATTGCAGGGACAGGAAATGCTTGGCCGGAGGCCGGATAATCGCCGAGCTGAAGCTCCGATTCGTGTGGATTATGGCTGCATTGTAGATTGACGTTGACGATATCAGTGAAGATAATAGTCTTCTTCTCAACATTTCTGTGTTCCTGAATCCTGTCACTCTCACTGCTACTAGGGTTTTTAAGGGTTTTGGCAAACTTTCCACTGTGACTGTCCCGGCATTGCAATTTGCAGAAGATTCAAATGTGATTTTTAATAGTTCATGGGTCTAAGTGCAATTATTATCATTCTCCCATCTTTTCTTTGACCAGAAAACTCATAATCATTACCCCAATATTATTTATGTTTAGTAACCTCTAAATTATATGAGATGGTCAAAATACATATGAGCTTCATGTATTATAGTATTTTGTTCAATTTAGTTCTTGTACTTTAAACAATTTTGTAATTAATGACAATAGTTAACGGTGTTAATATTACAATTAACTTAATTTATGTGGCGTTGAGACCATCACTACAACATCATGATATATATATATATATATATATATATATATATATATATATATATATATATTGAAAGGAAAAAACAACTTTTATTAATAAAGATGCACAATACAACCAAGAATATAAGATAACCAAACAGTATAACCAGCTTGAGAACGAGTTGCCCTTGCTAAAGCGTGTGCAAATTTATTCGCTGATCGATAAACAAACTGACAAGACACCTCTTCAAAGTTTCGTTTGAAATCTCGGCACTCATTAATCACACAACCTGCATAAGAATGATTCAATACTGTGCCTTTTATCATAGTACAACCCGTCAAACAATCTGAAAAAAAATCAAGATCCTCAATAAACCTCGGTCCTTACTCCAAGATAAAGCCTCGTTAACCGCAAGTGCCTCAGCCAAATGGGGATTCATTCTTCGCCGCCACAAAGTTACCATGCTCATCATTGATCACAATTCCATACAAAAGCTTGATCAGTATCATTAAAAACGGTTGCATCCACATATATCATAAAATTTCCCTCAGCCACATATTTAAAATTAATTATTTTTACCACCAATATATTATATTAACACGTCAAAAATAAATAATTACAAGTATTTATATGTATATCACTACAACATCATGATATTTATATTTCAATTCATATGTCAAGCACATTGTGGTCATATGGCATGTAGTGACTCTCCCATATGGGAAGTCATGAGATTAAGTCTCAGTGGATGCGGTGTTGATGGACTCTTTATGCTTTAATAGGACTATTTATGCTTTAATAGGTTGAAGAGTCGGTGTACGCTTGTCACCGATAAGGTTCAAAGATTTAAGAATGCTTCTCACCAATAAGGTTCAAAGCAACCAATTGTGTCGACGTCCATGGTGGCGTACACTAGGTTGCCGGAATCATGCTTGTCACCGATAAGGTTCAAAGCAACCAATTGTGTTGACGTCCATGGTGGCGTACACTAGGTTGCCGGAATCATGCTTGTCACCAATAAGGTTCAAAGCAACCAATTGTGTCAATGTCCATGGTGGCGTACACTAGGTTGTCGGAATCATGTCGTCATTGACGTTGGTTAACCCAATTTGGACATGAAATGATAATTTTGTCCATTCCATTTAAGATTAATTGTTGATTTAATATTTTTCGGTCACATTTGACCGGTGTAATCAAAATTGATAAAATTTACATAGTCAAGATACTAAATTAACATTTTTAATAATCAAGTGTTTCAATTAACATAAATGCAATAGTTAGTAGACCAAAATTGAAATTTACTCAAATATAAATTTAAAATACTGAAGGATAAGTTTAAATTATTGAAATGAAAAGGTAACAGATTACCTTAAAATATTACTGTCATATATCATTTTTGATGTAATATAATATTACCAAAAAAAAAAACACACACAATATAAGTTTTGTAAATATTGTGACAAAATATTTACAAAACTTGTCATCAAACACAATATAACTAAGGGTCCGTTTGGAAAGCAGGAAAATGACTTCTGGAAAATGAGTTGTTTTCCTGAAAACATTTTCCTTTCCGGTGTTTGGCTGCACAATGGAAAACTGTCTTTGTGTGTTTGGTTCATTTTCCAGAAAATGAACAAAATTGTATACTTCAACATTTTAATTGTTATATGCCTAAAAATATAATTTTATTGTTTTATGTAGACTTTTCCTGAATGGATTCAATGGTATGACAATAAGAATAGCAACCTTCAACTGATTGCAACATACTCTTTTATGTATAAAAAAAAAAACAACAAAAAGTAAATGCTAAGAGAGGCCAAGAAAAAAGTTCCAGTGAGGCCAAGAAAAAAAAACTAATCTTGACTGGAACTTTTATCAAACAGCTAACGAGCATTAATTGTACGTTTAGCAAATTCTTATAAACCAAGAGGGGCTTGGCGTGTGGATTGTTCGGAAAGCCAGTGGGCTGGAGAAGAGCAGGGACGGCATGTCTTGGAGCCAAGTGGTTTGGTTTTGGAGCTGCAGAGATAGCAAAGAGCGGCTTGGCGTGTGAGTTGTTCGGAAATTTTAAGAATTGGGAGAGATGGGTTTGGATGCTATTTGATATCTTCTCAAATGTTTGGAAGAGAAGCTGCAATGGATTCTCAGATGTTGACATAGATAGGAGCCACAAGGGGAGCAGGAGTAAGCAATTTTGTGGGATTGTTAGCGCAGCTGGTGTTGGTGACTAGGTGGAGTGTCGATACAGGCAGAGCCGCAGAGCTTCTAGGAGGAGAGAACCACGGAAAATGACTTCCCCCCAAAAAAAGGGAAAGTCATTTTCCAGAAAAGAGGACTTATTTTCCATTGACTACATGGCATTTTCCTTTGACTTCTCTTTTCCTTTGCTTAGCCAAACACCAAAAACCCGGAAAATGATTTCCAGAAATCATTTTCCGGGTTTCCAAACACACCCTAAGTTTTGTAAATATTTATTAAAAATGTATATAGGGCCCACAGGAAAAAAAAAAAAAAGGAAATATCAAAATTCCAAGCAAAGTAAAAACATGTCAAACACATTTCACATTTCCCTCGCCCGCTCTCACTCCTCAACTCCTCCCGCCCTTACACTCTCTCTCTTTCATCCCCACCACCGTCAATCTCCGGCAGCTTCTCCACCCGACACCATCTCTTCCTCCGCAAATTCATCTTCTCCACTGAACCTCTACCTTCACTCCCCCGTTCCAAGTCGCCAGTTCCCCGCTCTCCCTGCTCAACCGCGCGCGAAAATTTCCACTGCAAAATCCACACACTCACACGTACAGCACCGGCAAAAAACAGTACACAGCAGGGATTTTGCCTCACACCGAAGTGATTCTCGCTGTTCCGCGTCTTCTGTTCCGTTTGAGTTCCATGTGCTGATCAATGCAGTAACTGCTACCTCGAAACCCTAAATCAGGTGTGTTTA
Source organism: Ipomoea nil (assembly GCF_001879475.1). NCBI lineage: Eukaryota > Viridiplantae > Streptophyta > Magnoliopsida > Solanales > Convolvulaceae > Ipomoea > Ipomoea nil. The sequence goes on along the minus strand of NW_017618136.1, from coordinate 164,725 downwards.
ATTTTAATATTTCTGTTTTGGATTCTGGCTCCCTGGAAAATTTCTCTTTCGTTTGGTAGTAAAGGCGAACTGTGAACTTTTACTGCAGGAGATACAGTTATTTGGTCAGTTGGCTGGGAATCATAATCATGTACATAAAGCAGGTAATTGAGAACTGAGAAGTGCCAATTTTAGTTTGTATGCACGTGCATTTTCAAATAATTTAGTTCGGCATTTCTGTTGTTTATGGATGCATATTTGTGTTTTATATATACATTTGAGTATATGCATATATGAAGTTATAATTTTTCTGTGGGTTTTATTTGTGTTCAGATTATTATTGAAGGGTTTAAGAGCTACCGGGAACAAGTAGCTACTGAACCATTCAGTCCACAAGTTAACTGCGTTGGTAATGATGCTGTTATCAGCTTTTACAGTCTCAACTTCTTCATCATGTGTTTTTATAAAACTTGTGAAAAAAGAAACAGAATTACCCTAAAATTTTAGGGCATGCTTGTGTTTCATGTCTGTTTTGCCTTTATTTGGTTATAATTATAATTCTAATCAGGCAATTGAAAATTTAACCTGTGTCCATTCATCTCTTTTACATCACAGACACAGCACTGTAAACCTGGTAAGTAAAGATCCATATTACTAAAGTCATCCCAAATAAGCCTTTTAGAGTCAGCTACATGGTTTCTGGTTGTTTATTCAATTCCATGAAGGTGCAAATTTGCTGTGAGTGCTTGAGCTATATTATTGTTCTTATTGAGGAATAATGTAAAGGGGTGGCATGATTAGGATTTATATTACTCTTACTTTTCATTAACTGTGATGCTAGAGTAGCCATCTTTTTTATGTTTCTATCCGCAATTGCATTCTTCAGTATGATACCTTTTATTTTTCTGGTTCTTTCTTTGTATTATTATTATTATTGTTGTTGTTTTAATTCTCGATAAGTATTGTATTGTTCATTCTTCAAAAGATGCCTGTGTGATGGCTTGCCCTTTTCATTACCTGCAGTTGGTGCTAATGGATCTGGCAAATCTAACTTTTTCCATGGTAGGTAACCATGAAATTGTTGTGCCTTGTATTCTTCATTTTTTAAAATTTTTTATTTAAAAGAATCTAATATGCAGTGGTCTTTTTTGTTTTTTATTATTCTTGCGCTTTCTTTCAGCTATACGTTTTGTCATAAGTGACCTCTTTCATAACTTGCGCAGTGAAGAAAGACATGCTTTGCTTCATGTATGTTCTGTAGAAAGTAGTTTCTTTTTGTCATTACTTTTTCGTTATCATTGTGAAATACATCTATAAGATAATTGATAATGTGCTTTTTGTTGTTCAGGAAGGTGCAGGCCACCAAGTATTATCTGCTTTTGTGGAGATTGTATTTGACAATTCAGACAACCGAATCCCGGTATTTTCTTGATAAATAATCTTTATCTGCTTATTTAAATATTTCAATTCAGGTGAGAACCATTATTTTGTTATTTCTGTAGCTTGGCTATCCAACACAAGAGGCATCTTTCAGTCTAGTTTTGGCTTTGAATTAATCAGTCATAAATGGTTTAAATATTTAGGTGCAGTGGGGATCTTGTCTATGTATCTTAGTCTGTTGTTTACCCTGCTTCAATTGTTTCGAATTTGAAGTTTGATTGCCATTGACAAATAATGCTTTGTACCTTTATTACAGTTTTTCCTTTGAACTTTAAAGTTCATTGACAAATTGGTGCTCCCCCCTATCAATCTTCTTTTTATGATTCCAATTTGTGTGGGAATTGCTTGATGGGCTGACCAAAAAAAGTTGAAACCACAGACTTTGAGTTTGGGTGGGAGGGAATATGTCCCTCCATAACTCTGCATAAACACTTTCTGTTGCCAACCCGTGTCATATACACTTTCTGTTGCCAACCCGTGTCATATACACTTCCGGTAGTTATTCAATGAGAATATTAATTCTCTTTTACTTACTGCTATGCCACACATGATACTTGTGTAGTTGTTTCCAATATCTATACTGTTATATCTTCCCTTCTGTTATGGACAAGAAACATGCTCATTTCTCGTCAAATTATTTATATCCATAGATTTTGATGCCCTTTCTTATTGACAGGTTGATAAGGAAGAAGTGCGTTTGAGAAGAACAGTTGGTCTTAAGAAAGATGAGTATTTCTTAGATGGAAAACATATCACGTGGGTATCTGATAATCCATCAAAGTGACTTTGTTTACTGCTTCCGGTTACTCTTTCACGTTCTATTTGAAGCTCTTTGATGACGGTTAATGGAAAAATTAAACGTGACTTGCAGGAAGACTGAGGTCATGAATTTACTGGAAAGTGCTGGATTCTCTCGTTCTAATCCGTACTATGTTGTGCAGCAGGGGAAGGTTTGGCGCTATTGCACTTTTTCTTTAGATTATGCTTTTGACTATGCTCTGCTCATTCTTCTCTTAATTTGCAGATAGCATCTCTGACATTGATGAAAGATTCAGAGCGACTTGATCTGCTGAAAGAAATTGGTGGTACACGAGTTTATGAAGAGAGACGCCGTGAAAGTCTGAAGATTATGCAAGAAACTGGTAAGTCATTGCAGTTTGTTCAGCCTAGCACACTAATAAGTTATTGCTAACAGCTATAGTCTTCAGGTAATAAGAGAAAGCAAATAATTCAAGTTGTGCAATACTTGGATGAAAGGTTAAGAGAGCTGGATGAAGAAAAAGAGGAACTTAAAAAATATCAGCAGCTTGACAAACAGAGGAAATCTCTGGAGTACAGTATCTTTGACAAAGAACTTAATGATGCAAGGCAGAAATTAGCTGAGGTAAGCTAGGCAATTTGCTGCTTGTAAAATGTAGGGAAGTGTGGTTCTGTTAACTTTCTTTTTTACTTTCTAATTGTTACTCCATTTATTTTTATCAGTGATTTTCTTATAGTTCTGCCATGGTTTTGAAGATGTGTGGTTTATGTGCTTTGTATGCATTGAACCACAACTTATCAGTTGGATGCTGTGTATTTCTTTTGAGCTAAACGTCCATTTTATAGTACAAATTATAGTTTTCTAGATTGAGAAACATATTTGTAAGCATGGGCCTTTAGGAGAATACAAGAATGGGTTATCTTGATTCATGGACTTTATAGTCTCATTCTAAAACTGACCTTTTGTAAAGCTAGTTTAACAATTTCTGCAAGCACCCTCTTGGTTGCTTCTATGAAGTTCTATATATAACAGATAAGTCTATCCAAAAGAAATTGTTACTTATTAAGAAAATTATCTGTACCCTTGTAACCATAATGGTGTAGTGCATATACATATATAGATTTCTTTTTTGATTGATGCAGGTTGATGAGGCTCGAAATCAAATTTCTGAAACCTCTACAAAGGCATATGAACAAGTATTGGCAGCACATGAAAGGTCTAAGGAATTTGAGAAGTTGTCCAAAGATCTGACAAAGGAAATTCAAATTTTAAGCAGGGAAAAAGAGGCTATAGAGAAACAGCGGACGGAAGCTATCAAGAAGCATACCAAGCTAGAGCTAGACGAGAAAGACCTTCGTGAGAAGATCAATGCGAATTCCAAAGCCAAGGTATTCTGTGCACTGCTATTATAAGCTATAAAATGGTGAACTTGTTTTTATTCTTGCACCTTTCATTGTCCAGGAGGAAGCAATGAAACAACTTCACCTTTTAGAGAGGGAGATTCAGGAGTCAACGGATGAACTGAATAATATTAAGCCTTTGTATGAGGAAAAAGTCCAAAAGGAGGATGAGATAACAAAGAGGTATGAATTTATTTGGTGTAACAACATAGCACTATGGTTATAATGATTTAATCGTAAGAGTTGTCTTTTTCAAGTTCACCACAAAATGCCCAAAAAAAATCCCTTCTGCTTATATTTGATAATGAATTACAATAGAGGTAACATACTAACATGTTGTAATGATGCTTATCTCCTTATCCTGTTTCATAGTTGTTAGAATAATTTATTGTCTACAGTTTTGAGTTTTCCTAATTTGAGATTAGGATGGTTGTCTATTTCTCTAAGGTCAAGTTAGGATCTTGGAAGTATTGAGAATTAGGAATATACTCGATTACAGAGAATGAGTTCTAGTGTCCCTTTCATAGTATCATGTGCCATCGAACTTAGTATAAATACCTCTCAATATTATAAATTTATAATTCTTCATTCTCCATACAATTTAACAATAGTGCTGGGGGAGTGCATCAGCCTGGTCTGTCCCAGTGTGTGAGCCATCTCAAGCATACATGTAGGAGCACATCTTGACCCAAAAGTTTAAGCCAATGGTTTACGTAACTTCTATTTATATATGCTAGTGATTTGAACTTTTCTTTCAGATGTAGAGGGCAATTACCTAATCCTAGTTCACAAAAGGAAATACTAGGATATCTTTCAGAAAGTTGCTTGAAGAGAAGTAAACAAAAGATTGTTATTTCCCTAGTTTCTTATGTTGTTTGTCTCTGATATCAACCTTTTAATTTCTCCTTATTATCTTTGGGAAAACTTGCTTTCCATCTCCTTTATGCAAATTGTGAAATTTTATTCATTTCATATTGCTACTTTATTCATGCTCCTTTGGTATGATTTCCAATGGTTTTATTTTATTACAGCATCATGGAACGTGAAAAGCAGCTTAGCATTCTTTATCAAAAACAAGGTCGTGCTACACAATTTGCTAATAAAGCTGCTCGTGACAAATGGCTTCGGAAGGAAATTGATGAGTATGAACGAATTTTGTCTTCAAATCAAATGCAGGTTAATTTTCTTCTTCAATACTATGTGGTCATAAAAGTTCAACTTTGCAGCCGTTTTAGCACAAGACTTGTGCAATGGTGTTTTGTTTATATAGTTGCTTGGTGTTTACAACCCTCACTGTTTTCTCATTTTCTTGGTATATATGACTTTTCTGTCTTCAATTTAGTTCCTCAGTATCAATTTGATGTCTATTTGAAGTAATAAGATGTGGTTTATTAGTTTATAAAATAGAACACGAAGTAATGCAAGTTATGGGCTTCTTGATTGTTCTGTAGTACTGAACAATGTAGTGTTTTTTTTTTTTTTTTTTTTTTTTGGGTGTGGGTTGTAGTGAATTCTTTTTATTTGGATGTGTTAATTGAAAATCTGCATCTAGTTGGGATTCAAATCAAATTTGGAGATTTAAGTTTCTTGTTAAGCTTTGGCCCTTGATTTGCACCCCGTTTCATTGGACCTTATGCTAGTTATCCCCTAAATAAATTATTTTCATAAATCATTAATATGGGGTCATTGTTGTAACATACTGTTTCTACTAGTCCATGGAAGTAACTTAGTCTTGCATGGTGTTCCCTGATTTTGATTATTCATGGTTGTATTTATATTTTAGAGTTAATGCCATATGGGGTCCTCCGAGTATAGTGGTTTTGCCACGTTTAGTCCTAAACTTTCAAATTGTTTCCATCTGTCATCCAAGTAACCATCCATGGTCCTTCAACTTTCAAAATTTAACTAGCCCTGTTCTTCCTAGAAAGACCACGTCTGGTTACAATTTGATAGTTGAAGGACCATGGATGGTAACAATTTGAAAGTTGAAGGATCATGGGTGGTCAATTTGAAAGTTTAAGACTAAATGTGGCAAAACCACTATGCTCGGAGGACCCCAAATGGTAATTGATTCTTCTTGTCTATAATGTAATTGTCATATTGCTCTTAGGAATGAAAAAAACCTTTTTTTCTTTTCTATATTAAGAACCTGTTTCAATTTTGTCTGCTGTGACCACTTCTAGCCCCGTCTACAAGAAGGGAAAAGTGCTTCTTTCATAATGCATGTATAATGTATTTCTCATTCGGACCATATCTTGGTTGAGTTCACTTTTCCAGGAGAGTAAACTAAGGGATGAAATTAATCAGCTAAAGAAAGATCTGGAGATTCAGGATGATATTATCAGGCATCGCAAAAATGAAGCAGCAGAAAGGGAAAATCTCATATCTGGTTATCGACGAGGTTACAATGATTATAAACGACAGAGAGATGAGATGCATGATGAACGGAAGTATGAGCACTTCTGTATCTATAAATTTTCTTTAGGAATCTTTTGTCTGTGATATGACATGAATATTTGTGTCTGCGAATAACTTGTAGGTCTTTGTGGGCAAGAGAGAGTGAGCTTAGTGCTGAAATTGCACGACTCAGACAAGAAGTTGGGAAAGCAGAGAAAAGTCTGGATCAGGCAACTCCTGGAGTTAGTACTTTTACACAGAATTATGAAATCATTTGAAAAATGACAATATCTTTATTGAGTTTGGTGCTTTTGAATCTCCATAATATATTTATTCAATAATGAGAAAGTGCTTCCTTATATAACATGTTGGAGCATACTTGATTATTAGTTTTTGATACCTAAGGTACCTTGCTCATTAGTCATTTGATCTTCCCTTATGTTTTGTATTTTGCCGGCTAACAGTGAAATGGCATTATAACCATCATGTAAGTGACATTAAATCCTTTTGAAGGGAAGTAATCCACCTGGTGTCTTGTTTGGCAAAATGCTTACATTACTTTAAACTTTGAAGTTATCTTGTAGTTTCCTTTCTCTGATGACACTACAGCTGCATACTACTGTATGTGTGTAACAGTGAGTTTCTTTCATGAGCACCTGCTTCTAGACATAGATCTTAATGGGTCATGTTTACCGCTGCCGCTTCATCTTCTGCAGCTCTCTAATTTTGCCATATGCTCAATACATTGTTTTGATAATTTGTGCCATTTTAAATAAACTTGTAATTGAAGTACAAGTACCTAATCTTGTCCTTTCAAAAAAAAAGAAAAAAAAGAAGTACAAGTACCTAATCTTGTTATTTATTTTTGTTGGTTATAGGATATTAGAAGGGGATTGAGCTCAGTTAAGAGGATATGCAATGAGCATCAAATTCCAGGGGTATTTGGTCCGATATTTGAGTTGCTTGAGTGTGAAGATAGGTTCTTCACTGCTGTTGAAGTTACTGCTGGAAACAGGTAGGGTGCAATTAGTAATTGGAAAAAGAAAAATGAGAAAACTGTGGAAAAAGAAAACAGAAAAATGCACTAAACAGGCCTGCAGAGTTTACTGCTTTACTTGCAAAGCTTTGCTTTAATGTACTGAGCTAAGCTTGCTTGTATCTTTTGTTCAGTAAATGTTTTCTTTACTCTTTGCAGCTTATTTCATGTTGTGGTTGAGAATGATGATATATCAACTCAAATTATTAGACATCTAAATGCACAGAAAGGTGGCCGAGTCACATTTATTCCACTGAACAGGGTGAAGGCTCCACAAATTTCGTATCCACAGAATAATGACGTGGTTCCGCTTTTAAAGAAATTGAAGTTCTCCAACAGATTTTCCAAAGCATTTGAACAGGTTGCTAAACTAATTTGGTTTCTTTTTAATTATTATATTGATTGAGTATAGATGGTGAAGACATGAAAAGATTATTGTAATTTTAGCCTATCTTCAACTTGATTTAAATAAGATCCATGAAATTGGAATTGGCTTACAATTTCATTTAAGAATCAATCAAATTAATTAAAAAACTCCATTTGTTTTTCCATTGAACACTAATTTCATAAATGAATTAATTAGTTTCATGTGTAATGATCATTTATGCTTGTTGCACAAGGAATGTTATACTCTGTAGTAATTAATATGGTTTGTATTTTGTAATGTTTCAATGTTATTACCAAACTGAGAGCATATCAATAATTCTATCTTATGTATGACAAACTGTAAGTTTATAGATAAATAGACACACAACTTGCACCGCCACACTCTTCTGATCTCCCCTTTCCCCTTAGTGTGTCATTTTTTGTTTGGAATTTTTTTTTCCCCTTACCAGCATGAATCAAGATATGGAGTTGTTTGGACCAATTATGATTTCCAAGAATATTGTAAGCATTATATTGGTTTATCTTTCTGAGAGTAAATACCTTATCAAAAATAAATAAGTAAATAAAACAAAAATACAAAAAGAAAAGAAAATGATTAACAAGTTTGTGAGAACAGGAAATCCTATGGTAAATTGTGCTATAAAGACATTTTGATGCTGTGAAACCCTTTTTCAATCTGAGAAGATAGCTGCATCTAACATATTCAGTTCCTTTTGCCCATAAGGATGCATTAAAAGTCATTCCTTCCCAATAGATGAAAAGTCATTCTATCCCATAAAATTTTAAGGCTGAGTTCTAAGATTGCGTTCTAACTGAATACACAAAAACACAATATTATATCACATTTTATGAACTTCTGAATTGAATTGTCCTCTTTAGAATCATGAATAACAAAGAGTGTCTCTGAAGGGCATTCTTATCATATTCTTTCGCTAAAATTTGGTGAATTTATGTTGTGACCTAGGTGTTTGCTAGAACTGTAATTTGCCGGGATTTGGATGTTGCAACAAGAGTTGCCCGCACAGATGGTCTTGACTGCATTACTTTGGAAGGTTCAGAAAACTTGATTCTTCATGATTTGACTATTTTAGTGTTTGCTTATTACACTAAAAAACTGACAAATATCCTACTTGCAGGTGACCAAGTGAGCAAAAAAGGTGGCATGACTGGTGGGTTTTATGATTATAGACGCTCAAAACTGAGGTTTATGAGCACTGTTAGGCTTAACACAATTTCTATCAGCGAAAAGCAAAATGAATTGGAGCAAGTTAGACAAATGCTTCAAGATATCCTTTTACAGTTTTCCTTCTAATTTATTTTACATTTTAGTTTATATAGCATTTTTATTCTCTCTTTTTGTTGACCTTCTTAGTTCTTAATTCTCCATTGTCTTGGTTCTTTGCTTATGTAGTCCTGAATTCTACATATCTAGGTATCTAGCTGTGACTTCTGAACATCAAAATGGAAAAAGGGAAGTGGGTAAATGATTACCTGTTGAGCCCAAAATTATATCTCTCAAACTAAAAGTAAAATTTTGTAAGCCTTTCTGCTCTAGACCCTGCTTGATGTGGGTGCCTTATGCATTTGGTTCTAACATTTTTGAAAAGAAAAGTTTTTAAAGTTCATGTCAATTTGCTTTATCTGTGTTTGTTTAGGATGGATAAGATAGAAGTTCATACTGACTTTGTATGTGCGTGTGTGTTTAAGTCTCACAAGAAATTGCTAAAAATACCTTAGATGACTGCAAGATGAATAAGCTTTTATATGTGCAATATTTAAGTATCTTCTACACGCTGTGTTGCTATTCTAGTTGGAACTTGTACTCCTATCATCTCTGCTTTAAAGACTGATGAAAGGAGTCAAATGAAATCTTGTATTGACATATAACTTCTAGCATGGTAGAACTCTGGTATCAGTTCATGCTGTAATGAGATCTCTAGGTTACTTTGTCCACTTTGAAAAAATCATTATGACAGTTGCCACAACCTTAAGATCATTGGGTTTATGTTCACTAGTTTTATCTGAAGTTACCCTACTGCATTCTTTTCAACTCTTGGTTAGTTAACTCACACAGGTGGAGTTGACTGGCTTCTGGGAGCAAAGTTTCCTTAACTGTCCTGTTTCTGTATTCTGATTGTAGAAGGAGTTAGAATGAAATTGCAGACTCATTAATATTTTCCCATGTTTGTACTTCATGCTTTTTCTGTCATGTGAAAAATTAATTGAATTGGTTTTGCCTTATGTTTTCGCTAAGCTTTTCTCACAGATAGACCAGAAAATTAATGAACTTGTTGCTGAACAACAGAAAAATGATGCTAAGTTGGCTCATGACAAATCTGAGCTAGAACAGTTTAGGCAGGATATTGCAAATGCTGAGAGACAGAAACTTTCCATTTCTAAAGCTCTTGAGAAAAAGGTATCTCGCACAATTACTTTTACTTTATGTTTGTTTCATCTTTAAGCTGATGAAAGAACCACTGTGCATCTGCAACTGCAATTATAACAGCTCCTGTGAAAACTGATTGAAACATCTGCAGGAGAAATTGCTGGCCAATGTTTTGACACAAATTGATCAGGTTAGATCTAGTATAGCCATGAAACATGAAGAGATGGGGACAGACCTTGTTGATCACCTGACACCAGAAGAGAGAGATTCTTTGTCGCGTCTGAACCCTGAAATAACAAATCTGAAAGAGAGGCTAATAGCATACAAGGCAAATCGCATAGAGGTTTGCTTATAGATTGAATTTGTCATAGTTACAAAAAAATCCATTTATTGGGTGCATCTGATTATTATTTGTGTAGATTGAAACTAGAAAAGCAGAGCTAGAGATGAACTTATCTACAAATCTTGTAAGACGGAAGCAAGAGCTAGAGGCAATAAAAGTGTCTGTAGATACTGATGTGTTAAGTTCTGAAGCTGAATTAAAGGGGCAGGAAGTAGTGGAGGCCCATATATTAGTTGAAAACTTGACCCAACAGCTTACAAGTGAGTTATTTTGCTTATTTTTCAATGTTATATAATTTTTCATGCCATCTCATTAAAAAAAAAAAAATCCTTTTAGGAGTTTCTGAAAGCATAAATGATAGAAGCAAGAAGCTCAAGCAGATCAAAGAAGAAAAAGACAACTTGAAGGTAGGTGTGGTGTATCTTATGAAATTGAGGTTTCTAAGTTTTTGACTGTTTTGTCATTGGTCTACAAAATTACTATGAATGTAGGCTATGGAAGACAATTACCAGGGTACCCTTCAGGATGAGAAGAGAGAATTGGAGCAACTCTTAAATAAAAGGAACACCTATCTTGCAAAACAAGATGAGTATTCGAAGAAGATTCGAGAATTGGGTCCATTATCATCCGATGCCTTTGAAACGTACTCTTCTTTGATTTTGGAATATTTTCTGTAGAAATTTGCTAAATTGCAATTTCACATCTGATATGCATAAGTTGTACAAATTGGGTTCTGAATATATTCTCTAGAAATTTGCTAAATTGGGTCCATTATCATCTGTTTTTTTTTTTTTTTTCTTTGCGGTGCATATTGGTTTATTAATTTTTCATATAAAAATTATAGGTATAAACGAAAGAGTGTAAAAGAGTTGTACAAATTGTTGCACAAGTGTAGTGAGCAGCTGCAACAGTTCAGCCATGTGAACAAGAAAGCACTTGATCAATATGTAAATTTCACTGAACAACGAGAAGAACTCCAGAGAAGGCAAGCTGAACTAGATGCTGGTGATGAGGTACACAGGACATACACATTCTGCTGAGTTGTTTATTCTTGGATGTTCTGTTGAATTCAACTTTTATTTTAATTTTATTATTATTACTATTTTTAATTGGACAGAAAATTAAAGAACTTATATCAGTTCTCGATATGAGGAAGGATGAGTCAATTGAACGTACTTTCAAGGGTGTGGCGAAGCATTTTCGTGAAGTCTTTTCTGAACTTGTGCAAGGTGGCCATGGGTTTTTAGTTATGATGAAGAAAAAGGTTTGTCTCAATCTGTGGATCTTCATTTTTATGCAGCTATGCTATTTGAAATGTCATGCCAGCATTAGATACTTTGATTCTTTATTTTTAAAACATTTTTACTGGTTTTATAAGGGGCTATTACTTTTTAAATTCAACACCTTAATCTTAAGAGGGGGGTTACTCTTGTACACGCATATAAAAAAGATTTTTGTTTTTACTTCTCTTTTACTAAAGCAAATTAGCAAATTTGGGCATACATTCTTGATGTTACCTCTCCTTTCTATTTTACTTTACCTAAGTGAATATTATTCTGTGTAGTGTACTAGTTTTTTTTTCTCCTGTTTCTAGCTTTCTTGACATCAAAGCTAGAAAGTTGTGGTTAGAATTTCCTTGCCTCTTAGTGCACACCATGAAAGTCTTTTGTTCTTGGGTTTTTGAGGAAAGAGAAAATGGTGCTTAATGGAAAGCTTTCTCCAACTTGATTTGTTGTTTGCTAACCTTTTTGTTGGATTTTATTCAATTACATATGAATTTACTGTAGTAAGAAAGAGTTAATTTGCTGATCTATATAATTCTACTATACTACAGATTTTGAGATCCCGTTGGATCTATTTTTAGTCTAAACTTGCACCTAAATTGTATATGTTCGCAGGATGGCGAGGAAGATGACGACGATGATGATGATGTGCCACGTGCAGCTGAGGTGGAGGGAAGGGTTGAGAAATATATTGGTGTTAAAGTGAAGGCATGCATTTTTCCTCTGAAGTTTCTTTTCCACATTAAGAAAGTTTTTAGTTTTATTTACGTTTTTTGTATTTTGTGGTTTTATTCCCGTGAGCTTGCTATCTCTGGAAAAGTTCGTTAGCTTTGTCTTTTTGTTTTATCTTCTTTTGTCTTTTGTTGATAGTTTCAAGCAATGGTGGTAGCCTTATACTGTTATACAGTTCAATATAATCAAAGATAAAACGTTACTAGCATACTACTGATAATACAATGATCTATGCTGTCTAGTTTTATGCTTGCTCTGGGTCAAATGTTTTCCTGACTCATTTAGTCATTTTCGGTAACAGGTTTCATTTACTGGACAAGGAGAAACACAGTCAATGAAGCAGTTATCTGGAGGTCAAAAAACAGTTGTAGCACTAGCTCTGATCTTTGCCATCCAGCGTTGTGATCCTGCCCCGTTCTATCTTTTCGATGAAATTGACGCGGCACTGGATCCTCAATACAGAACTGCTGTTGGAAGTATCCTTCTTTATATTCATTCTACCCCCTTTCAGATATACCAATAAAGAAAGTTCTCCACTTACTGTATATTATTTTTTGCTTCTCAGTTCTGAAACATTTTCTGGAGTAGTTTTTTTTTTTCCTTAACCATGGATCTCTAGGTATGGTCCGTCGTTTGGCAGATATGACAAGCACACAATTTATAACGACCACATTTCGGCAAGAGCTTGTTAAAGTTGCTGACAAGATATACGGAGTGACACACAAAAACAGAGTCAGCCGAGTTAACATTGTCACAAAAGAAGAAGCTTTAGCTTTCATTGAGCACGACCAATCCCACAATGCTGAATGAGGTTAGCTGGCTTTTATGAATACTTTTGAATTATGTTAATTTTCTCAGCATAGTTGCCTGAAACAGTACAACATTATACTCGTTCTCAAGGTCAAGTTGAGCTTATACGTGATCTCTATAAAATGCATATGCAGGGAGTTCATGATGCTAGGCTAAGGTTTTTATTGCGGTTCGAATAGGTTTCCATCCTCCTGTGTTTCTTGTGTTAAGGCCTTGGTATAGTAGCGTAATAATACTATTAATGTGTAGATGTATGGTATAATGGTATAATACTCTGTTAACATGTAGGTGACATTTGATGTAGTTGCCCCTATTCATTACATATGCTTCAAGACAAGTCTAATCTAATAAGTGGTAGTATATCGAGTCAAGCAAATTATACTGTGGATCATGGTTTACATTATAGTATAGATTGCTTCATTTTTAATGTATGATGGTTTACTTTTAGATAGTATTTTGAAAATGATTTTTCATAGCACTAAAAATGAACATTTATTAGCGATGGTTCTTGAACACCTTTTGAGTGATTCGGAGTTCAGACAATCAGACCCGTTGGATCTTATTCCAAACATTTCACAATGTTCTTTGCTGGTAGTTTTTGCTAAGATTATAACCAGCAAAGCTAAACTTTGGTTGTGAGCCCAAAGCCAAAGGGGAAGAGGGGATCATAATGTGGGTCACCAACGTTCATGGGCAGTTGCTCTACATTCTTGAACCAAGTCCGAGGTAACTTTCCGGTGAAAGGGTAGTCTCCAAACAAGACATCAGCAACGCCGCCGCCTTCAGTGCCCGGGAGCCATGCAGCCACCAAAGCATCAATGAACGGCAGATATGGTTCGATCACCAGTGGCCTACCAGAGACCAGTACGACAACACACTTCATGATTTGACAAACGTTGGAGACTATGGTGAGGCCTGGTTCAGGGATGGTCAAGTTGAGGCTGTCCCCATAGTATTCGACGTAGGGAAACTCCCCCACAACAACTACCGCGTAGGAAAAGTTGTTGGATTTCATGAATTCGATCTCAGGGTTCTCGTTGTACACTACTTTAGTCTCTGGATCAACCACCCGCGTTATGCCAGTTAAAATAGTTGTACCGGTAGTCATATTGTTGCCACTATAGCCTTCCCAAGTGATTGTCCAGCCACCACATTGATTTCCAATATTATGAGCATGAGTTCCGGCAACCAATACTTTTGCTGCCTTTTTGGGGAGAGGAAGTAAAGGGTCATCGCCATTCTGCCCATTCTTCAACAAAACAAGTGATTTCCTCACTGCTTCTCTTCCTAACTCTCTATGAGCCTAATCAACACAAGGCTCATTTACTAATCGGAGAAGAAAAAAAAAGAATGCGTTTACTTGTACATAAACGTATGGTAAGTCAGTGTTGAACTCACTTGGCTGCCAACGTGATGAACTAAACTGTGATCGGCCAAAGGGTCTTCAAAGAGCCCCATTGTAAACTTGACTCTCAAGATCCTCTTCACGGCGTCATCAATTCGACTCATTGGAATGAAGTTGTTCTTCACCAAATAACCTAAGGTATCCATGAACTCTGTGTAGTTATATGGCACCATCACCTGCATGTAACGAGAATATAATTAACCTTGGTGTCTTTTGTATCGATTATAAATAATAACAATATTAAGCTTGGTTATACGGGATTGGAGATTTGACCTTAGAGCAACTATATCAGTAGATCTTTTATGATTTTTGAGAGTAAAATGGCCAACATGGATAGAGAGGGAAGAAGTTCCTCCTGCAAGGAGGCGGTTTTTCGCAAAAATGTGGGACCCACTACAGAAATGTGCCATCCGCGCAGCTTACGCGTGGCTGTCACAACTATGCCCAGCGGGCGGGCACGTTACTGGCGTTGTTTAGATTATTTTTTTTTTTTTTTTTGGTTGAAATCAGCTTTGTTTTATTTATTTTCTTTTTTTCTCTTCCCTTCCATATTCGCTTTCCTAATCACACTTGCAAAAACTTTCCAAAAACACAAAAAAAAAAAAAAAAAAAAAAAAAAACCTGGATGCTTTTAGAGTACTTTTATATTAGGTACAAGTAACTCTGGTAGATGCTTAGTTGTACTGAATGAAGACGGACAAGTGTTTATAGTACACCGTACATAGTACAACTCAAAAAGCATACATGGTCGTACCCAACATGAAAAGTAGTGATACTGATGGATATGATAGAAATCTTTGTACATAAATATATGAAGTTAGAAAGAATGTAATTCTGAGATGCAAACCATGTCAATGCCAGCTTGGATGCCTTTTAAAACTGAGTAAGTGTAGTTTGCATGTTCTGGATCTGTGATTTTGTCTATACCCAACCAATTTGAGATGACAAATCCCTATAAAAAAAAAAAAAAAAGAAGAAAATTTAATACTTCACTCTTAAGTACTTGCATTTGAATTAGATTAAACTGATACTTAATTGTAAATTTAGTGTACCCTGAATTTAAGAGTGCCTTTAAGAAAGTCGGTGATGAGATAACGGTCGGCGTGCAGCTTTTGACCGTTGAAGCTATTGTAGGAGAGAGCAATGGTGGAAATGCCATTGATGATGGAGTTGTAGAATCCAGGCATGTGGATGCTTAGGAGTTCATGCCAACCTATAACGGTGTCGTTTTCATCTTTTCCCTTTGTTGTGCCACCATCTCCAACAAAGTTCCTTGCACATGCTGCTACTTTGGTCCTGACAAATAAGATTATAGTAAGGGAAATCTACCGTCATTACCTGATGGTATGTGTGAGACAAATTTGCTTATATGTACTAGTCCGTAAATCAAATCAAAGAGAAAAAATCTATACTTTTGACCACCCAAAAAGTAAATATAATGGCAATTTCTGATTTTTTAAAAACTTTTCTGACCATCCATCAAAGGTGGTTGGTATGAGTAGTTGAACAACTTCATTACGTTGTTATAAAACCTAATTTACATCCGATTGTTGAAAACTATAACAGCTACTCGTTGTCAAAGTTAACTTATACGTCTAATTTTTTTGACTTTTTTAAGCAGTCTTCAATCATAAATTCTAAATTTTAACCACTTCTCGTATTAAATTTTTTCTATCATGATTATTAGAATACAACTTACTTGCCAGCAACAAAGGGTACACCCTTGCGGTAAAAGGGAGGAATATCACCTTGTAACCCACCAACAATCTCACTTGTCATTTCCCTCACAATTTCCACTTCTTCACTAAACGTCTCATAACACCTTCCCCATCTTGGATCTCTGCATACCTACCTTCCACCAAAATGTAAATATAATAATTTATAAGAATTCATGAATATATAATTAAGGTTTACATACAAAAGCAAACATGTACGTATAGAATAAGTTCTATGCAAAATCGTCTTAAGCGAATTATGTAATACTTTTTAGTTAAAATATATGATTTTTTATGAATTTATTAAAATATATGTCAGATGAGAGACAATTTCACACAAGACATATACCGAGACGCAGGGACCAAAAACATATGGAATGCCGGTAGCTCTAGCCTCAAGTGCAGTTGCTGCACCTATCCTCCTTACTAGCTCTGCATCTCTGCAAAACAAAAATTTAAAAGGAATAATATATATAATGGTCAATATTTTGAATTCCCATTTTATATTGTACAAAAATTATTGTCCCTTTTGGTCCTATAGGTTTGGTGTCATCCACTATTGATGTATAATTATAAAATGAAAAAAAGGTCAAATTCGCTCCAGATAACTGGATAGTGCAATTGGATCTAGCTCTAAGCTTCATTCAAATCTCGTAAATTTATAAAAATATTCAATTGAATCCAAAATGAGCAAATCTCTTGCCCGCACGAGTTTAGCTCAGTGTGAAAATTATGCTCAAAGTAAACAGATCTCTTGTGCCCAATTATTCTGTTAGGTTGGGGTGTAGGCGGCCACTTAGGTAGGACAACATTTTAGACTATGGCACTGTTTGGTAAAAAATTGGCCTATAGGTCAATTTTGACTTATTTGACCACTATTAATTGTTTGATTTACTTAAAATATCAATATAAATGTTTGGTTAATAAGCTTTTTGCAACTCGAAAATGCTAAAATTCAAAATGCCACTCTAACCAACTTTTTCAATTAGTTTTTTCAGAAAAGAAATTTATACCAAACAACTATCAGCTAACAGCTAATTTACCAAACACTTTTCTACTAATGTTATTAACTAGTTATACCCTCTAATTAACACGATCAGCTAACAGCTAACCGCCATTTACCAAATAGTCCCTATAGAAAAATTAGAGAAGTTGTAAAACGCATGTCTAAAATTATTACCTTGTTGCTCCAAGTCCAATATTGTGAGGAAAAATGGTGGCCTTATACACATTATTATTCCCATGAACAGCATCACTCCCATAAATCATGGGAATCCCAAGCCTAGAAGACACTGCCCCCTTCTGAAACCCATTTATCATCTCAATCCACTCCTCCGCCGTCGCGTTCCGCCGCGGTGCGCTGCCGGCGCCGCTCAGCACGCTGCCCAAGCACCGATCTCTCACCACCGCCGCCGTCAAATTCTCCCGATCAACCTGCGTCATTTGCCCGATCTTTTCCTCCAACGTCATTCGCCCCAACAGGTCTCTAATCCTTGCTCCCATCTTCCTGCTTGGGTCCTTGTAAACCTTGTATTCTTCTTCTTCTTCTTCGGCGTCCATGGCGGCCGCCATGCATGCACTGCATATCATCACTAAAACTAAAACTCCCAATAATGGAACTACGTTTCTTGCAATTTTCATTTTTTACAATGTTAGTTGTTAATTGGGGCATATATGTTATATATATACTATAATATAATTGTGGGGAACATTAATGGCTTGAATTGGTTTGAAGGCTTTGTTGACTAAGGGAAAAGTTGGCTTCACTGTAAGCATGGGTTGACATTGATATTTTGGTAGACTTAATTTCCATTGTCATAGATTTATAGGTGACAAGTCCACTTTTAGTTTTTTTTTTTAAAATCTTTTTCCAAAGGTTGAACCCCAACCTTAAGGGTCTCCCACACCCCGGCCCGACAGAGCATTTGGGAAATACCGTTAAATACAAAGACATTTTAATTTTTTTAATCTTAATATTATTGTTGTATGATCATTTTTGGTTATTCATCAAGAAAATCATTGAAATACTGTTAAATACAAAGATATTTTAATTTTTTAATACACATTAGTAGATTGACCGGCTATATTTTTTATGTTTATTTTATTTTTTTTTTAAAAAATCAAAATTGAAAACTGAAATGCTCTTGTATTTGATGAAATTTAAACTGGTTTGTTGATAGAAGACAAAAAATGATCATGCCACAATAATATTATGATTAAAAGTAAATATTTTGAAGAAAAAGGACTAAAAGTGGATTGTCAATTATAAATCTAGAACAAAAATGAAATTAACTCTATTTTTGTGCCATGGAAGCTGCTACTATTTGAAAATTCAAATTTACTACTCACAAAAAAATTCATAGGTAAATTACTAAAATTTATATTTATTTAATTTATCAAGGAATTTTCGTAGGTAAATATTAAAATTCTTACGTATTTAAGTTGTAATTATTTAATTCACACTTAAATATGTAGATTTTTTTTTCTTTTTTGGTAGTGTGCCTGGATTGGACATATGTACTATGGAGTTATGTATACCACAAGAACAAAAATGCATGAAGTGGTGGGAAGAATTAATGGTTTGATTTGATAGAAGACCACTTTTGACAGAAAAAGTAATTAGCACTATGAAGTAACAGTATGAAAGTTGAAATTTTGGGATGTATATATGAAAGCCCCTTGGATCCCACATTTAGTGGCAACAATAGATTTGAACGTCATATATAATACATCCCACATTGTTTCCCCATGGTAAAAACCTAAAGGAATTGAATTATCTAAAATCATTGTAGTCACATAAATTACGATTAAGATAGATGTTGATTTTTGTAACGTCTTTTTAATTAGCTCTCTCCGTCACTATTTGCCAAAAGGCTAATAATAACGGTAACGTCTCCCTGATTAGCTCTCTCCGTCACTATTTGCCAAAAGGCTAATAATAACTGATAACGTCTCCCTGATTAGCTCTCTCCGTCACTATTTGCCAAAAGGCTAATAATAACTGTAACGTCTCCTTAATTAGCTCTCATTATATTAATTCTTTCCTTTTAAGCGTATCACACATGTCTTGACTTTCTTATGGATATGATTATACAAACATCTTCAATCTCAATTAATAAGGATCTAAAGGACACCGATCCAACAATAATGAAAATTTGTATGTATCTCGTTTAGGGTATTGTTTAGAACCCAATTAAAAATAGCATAATTTGGGTCAATGCATGTAATATAATTGCATAAAACATGATAAAACTCTAAACCCTTAGTATAGCCTATACTTTAGTGGTGAGTCCAAACCCAAACGGAAAGAGAGGATCATAGTTGGGATCGCCGACGTTCATCGGCAGCTGGTCGACGTTCTTGAACCAAGTTCTCGGCAGCTTTCCGGTGAACGGAAAATCCCCGAACAGGACATCGGCGACGCCCTGTCCTTCGGAGCCGGGGAGCCACGCGGCCACCAGAGCATCAATCGACGCCAGATACGGCTCGATCACCAGCGGCCGGCCGGAGATGAGCACGACGACACACTTGACGGTTTGGCAAACGTTAGAGATGATGTTGAGGCCCGGGTCGGGTATGGTGAGGTTGAGGTTGTCGCCGAAGAACTCGGCGTAGGGACTCTCTCCGACCACCACGACGGCGTAGGAAAAATTGTTGGATTTCACGAACTCCACGTCGGGGTTTTCCTCGTACACCACTTCCGTTGTCTTCGGATCAACTGCTTGACTTATGCCCGTTAGAATGGTGGTCCCTGTAAACTCGATAACATTATCAATCAGCTTTTTGATAAATTCATTTTGTATGTAATCAGCTATCAACTAATAGTTAATTTACCAAACATTCTTTTACAATCTATCAACCAGTCAAACTTACTAACCCAATCAGCTAACAACTATTTACCAAACAGCACAGACATACCGGTAGTAATGTTGTTGCCAGGATAGCCTTGCCAAGTGATTGTCCAGCCACCACATTGATTGCCACTATTGTGAGCATGAGTTCCGGCAACCAATATTTTTGCTGCCTTTTTGGGTAGAGGAAGTAAAGGGTCATTGGAGTTTTGGCCATTTTTCAACAAAACAAGTGATTTCCTCACTGCTTCTCTTGCCAACTCTTTATGGGCCTAATAATCACAATCAGATTACCATCACATAACATTAAACTCAGCTCGATAACTAACATTATCAAAATCTATGGAATATAATAAGTCCATAATCAGGTGCGAACTAACCTTAATATGCAAGCTTGTAAACTTATAAAGGATCGCACCCGGATGCATAAGGTATGTCTGGGAGTTGTAGCAGTACAATCATATAGTAGTTGTGGTGCAATCTTTTAGGTAGGTTTCCAGATTAAGGTTGATTTTCACCTGATTATGATTATATTTATATATATATGGTATATGTGAATTGCTGACCTGGCTTCCTAGATGATGTGCAAGGGTATTATCAGCCAAAGGATTTTCAAAGAGACCCATAGTAAATTTGACTCTCAATATTCTCTTAACGGCGTCGTCTATCCGACTTGTGGGAATGAAGTTGTTTTTCACCAAGTAGGTTAAAGTGCTTATGAATTCAGTGTGGTTATATGGCACCATCACCTGCATATATGAACAAAAGTTATTCTAAAAAAAAAACATTTTTAATTTCATCATGACTCAACTGTATTAGTTGCATCATAATTATACCGTCAACTACATACTTGTTAGTCGTAAAACCAAAAATTGAATATACACACAAAGAATATAAAGCAAGGTAGCTACAAACCATGTCAATGCCAGCTTCTATGCTTTTCAAAACCGAGTAGGTGTAGTTTGAGTGTTCTGGGTACGTGATTTTATCTATACCCATATAATCTGAAATTACAAAACCCTGAAAAAAAAATTATAACATAAGTATTCATTTATTTAATTTGCGAAAAAAATTCACAGTTGTTATTTGAAGGTGTTTTCGGAATGGAAGCCCTCATTTCTTTTGTGAAAGTGTGCAAGTAAATAAAAATAAAATAATGAGAATGGGCATACCCTAAACTTAAGAAGGCCTTTGAGGAATTCAGTGATGAGATAACGATTGGCATGCATCTTGACGCCGTTAAAGCTGGAGTATGAGACCATGACGGTGGAGACACCCTTGACGATGGATGGGAGGTATCCGGGCATGTGAATATGCGTGAGGTCAGGCCAGTTGATAACGGTGTTGTTTTGGTCGATTCCTTTTGTTGTTCCCCCATCTCCTACAAAGTGCTTTGCACAAGCTGCTACTTTTGTCCTACAAAAACATTATTGGATGTTTGGTAAATACTAAATAGCTGTTAGCTAACTGTGTTAGTAGGATTGACAAGTTGACAGCATTAGCTGATTGTAGAAAGATATTTAATAAATTAGCTAATAGATGATTACTAATCGAAAAAACTGTTTTGAGCAGCTTTTTGAATTTTATTGTGGTCTGTTCTAGTTTCAGACCATTTTTTTCCTATATTCTAAATATTTCACCATTGATATATGAGAGGTAAAATTGAGTGGTTTTGAAGAACTTACTTGCCACCAACATAAGGAATGCCTTTGGGGTGATTAGCAGGGATGTCTCCCTGCAAACCAGGTATGATCTCAGTCATACTCTTCACAATCTCTACATCTTCACTATAACTTTCATAACACCTTCCCCACCTTGGATCTCTGCAAACCTGATATATTAACATACATTTAACATTAATATTATTCATATTTTTTTCAACCATTTTAATTGGCAGAATAAATCATAGAAAAAAGAAGGAATTATATTCTTACAGCAATGCAGGGAGCAAAAACATAAGGAATGCCTGTAGCTCTAGCCTCAAGAGCTGTAGCTGCCCCAATTCTCTTCACTAGATCTGCATCTCTGCAATATATTAGGGTATGGGGTTAGTGCTATCATTCCTAGCCCTAATTTTTTTTATTTTTATTTTTTTAGTATTACAAAATCACTTCATATCACTAGACCACAACATCATTGGTGCTCGATCTTAAATATTTATTAATTTAAAACATTTATGCCATAAATATCTACCTAGCTTATTTCACTATTTATAAGGATGATACATATTTTTTTTTTTGTGATGACCAGGGAAAACCACACAATTATGTACTGGTAAATCCCAGTTTGCAAAGGAACACAAGGAAATAAACTATCCTATGTTGTCCAAAAAGATGAATATGTCACTGAAAAAATTAAAGTATGATTACCAAGCCAATAACCCGATAACTACAATATAAATATTATGAAAATTTATACCTTGTAGCTCCAAGTCCAACATTATGGGGAAAAATGGTGGCCTTGTAGACAGTGTTGTGGCCATGAACTGCATCAATCCCATAGATCATCGGAATCCCAAGCCTACTAGACAACGACGCATTCTGAAACCCATTCACCATCTCCACCCAGTCCGCCGCCGTGGCGTTCGGCCGCGGCACGCTTCCGCCGCCGCTCAACACGCTGCCGATGGAGTAATCTCTGAGAACCGCCGCCGTCAAATTCTGGCGCTCCAGCTGCGCCATCTGCCCGATCTTTTCCTCCAGAGTCATTCGCCCCATCAGGTCCCTAATCCGACTACTTATCTTCCTCGAGGGGTCCTTGTAAGTCATGTATTCCGATTCTGCCCCCACGGCCATGCATGCACACAACATTAATAGCCCCAGTAATGGGACTGAAAGCCTTGGAATTTTCATGGTTCTCGAGGGTAGTTTCGGTCCAGTGGAGTTTTGAGTTAGAAAATTTGCAGAAAAGAAGAGAGGGAGAAGAAGAAAAGGAAGGCTGCACAAGAGAACCTAGGAAATAATATTGTGATATATATATTGTAATATTTGGTACGTTGGAAAAAGTATAAATTTAGTAATTATAAATAATTACTATTTTAGGCGATCATAATCTACTTTAATTAATTTGATCCGTTACCTGAAACAGCTGGATTATTATCTTTTCATGCCATGCCAACGCATGTCCAATCATATTACCAAACTAACCTAATCTTACTTGCACGAGTTTAGCTGACTAATTTATTTGGCAGTATTTGAAAGAAAAGACGACGAATGTTTGAATTTTGGCAGTGCGTGATAGGGTAAGATTATATCCAAAATGGATAGATCCCTTATCCGTATTTAAAAGGAGAGATGGAGATTTGAATAATTTTGACAGCGCGTGATAGTGTAAGATTTTATCCAAAGTGAATAGATCCCTTGTTCGCACCAACATTTGACCCTGATTATTGAGTTTCGGGCTCAAACAAATGAACTACATGGTAGTTGGATAAGGACACAATAATTAAAGAGTATAAAATTTCGCCAAATTAGAAAGAATTTCCATATTTATAGGAGTCATAAATATACTCCGTAATAATGTCCCTTTCCTACGAGTTATTATTGTACGGAGTATCATACTATCATGCATATTGTTTTGTATTTTTTTTTAAGTTAATTATTTTTTGTATATTTAATTATGAATAATATTGTTTTTCTTGTTTTGTTTTGAGGGGTGTTTT
This sequence comes from Ipomoea nil, assembly GCF_001879475.1. Lineage (NCBI taxonomy): Eukaryota > Viridiplantae > Streptophyta > Magnoliopsida > Solanales > Convolvulaceae > Ipomoea > Ipomoea nil. The sequence goes on along the minus strand of NW_017618136.1, from coordinate 141,140 downwards.
TCTTGTCTTTGATTTTACCTAGTAGTGTTGACTTACTGCCGTGACAATAATAAATTCTTTTTCTTTTTAAAGCAATATTATTATTGAGAAACATCATAAGACAACATAAAGAAAGCCAAAAGAGTGTCATGCCACTCCCTATAATTACATATTAAATTAAAATTGCTTCTCTAGGGGAAGACATGATTCGTAGATCGCTTAACAAAAGCAAAATTCGTATTGACAAAATCAACAACGTAACAACTAAAGTTTTAATATTCTCAAGCAATCATCAATCCAAACGAAGAATTCATTGGTTAGTGTGAATTAGCAACTTTTCTTATTCATTAGTTCTTAAGAATGAACTGACCCCACCAGTCATACGTTAAAAATGAATCTTTTTATTATTCATAATACAAATAGAATCAATCAAACATTGAAACATAATGAGATAAATATTAAGAGAATGTAGCATTATTACTCTTTAAATATTGCATAATTTACAAAAACACTAGAACCTTGGTCATATGTTGGAACCTTGTTATAATATTTCTTCTTTGTAAGTTATTTTTTTTTTTAGTTCGCAATTTGCAAATTAATGTTAGTTTTCACCGGATTAAAAAAATACATATATATATATATATATATATAAAGCTAGTTCATAGTTTCTACTTGATAGAAGATTATGGGAAAAATATATTTCAATAAGGACAAAAAAATCCATAAACTTGGAAATTACGATATTACCCTTAGGTAAATTGTAACAATTAAATAAAAGGAAAATGCAATTTCAATTCCCCTAATGTCTACTACCCTTGGTGGTGAGCCCAAACCCAAAGGGGAAGAGTGGGTCATAGTGACGATCTCCGACGTTCATCGGAAGCTGATCGACGGTCTTGAACCACGTCCGCGACAACTTTCCGGTGAACGGGTAGTCGCCGAACAGGACATCCGCCACGCCTTGGCCTTCGCTGCCGGGGAGCCACGCCGCCACCAGGGCGTCCATGGACGGGAGATGGGGTTCCAAGACGAGTGGTCGGCCGGAGACGAGCACGACGACGCACTTGACGCCGGCGGCGCAGACGTTCTTGATTGTGTCGAGGCCGGCCGCCGGGATGGTCAAGTTCAGGTCGTCGCCGAAGTATTCGCTGTAGGGCTTCTCTCCGACAACGACAATGGCGTAGGCGAAGTCGTTGGATTTCATGAACTCCTTGTTGGCGCTCTCGTTGTACACTATTTGTGTTGCTGGATCAACCGCGTTCGCAATTCCACTCAAGATCGTAGTTCCTTCAAGAACAAAAAGAAACAAAAACTAAATCAACAATTCATAATAATTAATGTGCAATCCAACTATCAGCTTAGGCTTTTAGTTGAGATGGAGCACATGCTTCAATTTGCTTGGAACCCACCACGTGAGGGTGCGTGAGCTATTAATGTGCAATCCGACTATCAACTTAGTCTTTTAGTTGAGATGGAGCACATGCTTCAATTCAAAAAATGTTAAGGTTTTGATGTTTACCAGCAGTTATGTAGCCACTGAGACCTTTCCAAGTTATTGTCCAACCACCACACTGATAACCAAGGTTGTTGGCATGGGTTCCAGCGACCAAGATTCTTGATGCATTCTTGGGGAGAGGGAGCAAAGGTTGCTTTTCATCTTTCCCATTTTTCAACAAAACAAGTGATTTCCTCACTGCTTCCCTTGCCAAATCTCTATGAGCCTATGCAAGATTGATAAGCCCAATTGAGCGACCCTAGCCTAATCTTTGTTTATAACACAGAGAATATCAATATATATACCTGGCATCCAAGATAGTGGGCTAGAGAATAATCAGCGAAAGGGTTCTCGAAGAGGCCCATAGTGAACTTGACTCTCAAGATTCTAGTGACAGCGTCATCAATCCGGCTCATTGGGATGAACCTGTTCTTCACCAATGACAATGCAGTGCTAATAAACCTACTGTAGTTGTTAGGCACCATAACCATGTCAATCCCAGCGTTAATGCTTTCTAACACCGAGTAAGTGTAGTTGGAATCTTCTTTCACCGTGATTCTATCTATACCCAACCAATCCGAAATCACAAACCCCTACACAAAAACACCAAAACAATTATCACCTGTTCCTTAAAATAGTTAATCTATCAACTTATTTGACCACTATTAGTTGTAATCAGCTAACAATAACAGCTAATTTATCAAACACTTTTCTACAATCAGCTAATGCTATTAACTAGTCAAACTCACTAACTCAATCAGCTAACAGTCATTTACCAAATACCGCTTATATATTACACAGAAACAAGATTTACATATAGAAACCAAGGAAAATGGAGAATCTAAGGTAAGATTAGGGTCAGATTCTGATACCAAATTGAAGTATGTTTGGGGTTTACCCGGAAACGGAGATGGCCTTTGAGGAAGTCGGTGAGGAGATGGCGGTTGGCGTGCATCTTGACGCCGTTAACGCTGGAGTAAGAAGCCATGACGGTGGAGACGCCCTTGATGATGGAAGGTGGGTATGGTGGCATGTGAATGCTCATCAGCCCATGCCAATCCGTCACGGTGTTGTTTTCGTCCATACCCTTTGTTGTTCCGCCGTCTGCTACGTAGTGCTTTGCACAAGCTGCAACCTTTGTCCTAGGTATTATATTATTGCAAATAATTAATCCTTAAACAAAATGTGGATGAATTGAAATTTGAGATTTCAACTTAAGGTTCATAAAATATTTTTGGACTTACTTGCCACCGACATAAGGAACACCCCTAGAAAAATTGTTGGGGACGTCGCCTTGTAAACCAGGTATAATCTCTGTCATGGATTTCACAATTTCTACATCTTCACTGTAGCTCTCGTAGCACCTTCCCCATCTTGGATCTCTGCAAACCTGCATATATGTATATATTTTTGTTGTTCCTCAAACATGTAATTTCATCAATTAAGTTGTCCCATGAAACATAGGAAAAATCGAAAAAGACAAGTAGACAACATAATATAATATATATAGTATACCGCAAGACATGGAGCAAAAGCGTAATTGACGCCTGTAGCTCTAGTTTCAAGAGCAGTTGCTGCACCAATCCTCTTCACTAGCTTTGGATCTCTGCAATGTGTTAAGATATATGGTTAGCTTTAAAACTTTCGGATTGTTGAAGATAATGCACAAAAATCATATATTACACCCACGGGCCCACCTCTTTCAAATATATTGTGAACATATTTAGTATATAAATTGTGTTTTTAAGTTTTGAGGATTTGTAAATATAATACAGGATCATCGCAAATTGTAAATTTTTAAAAAGTAAATTGTGTATTTTTTGGATTCAGGTCCACCTTGCAAGGTGAACTCAAGTCCACAGAATAATTTGTGGAAATGAGCAAATTATACCATGGACCAGGATCTACCTTACATTGTAGACCCTAATTAAAAAATAACATTCAGATTCTGTATTTACAGTGACACATTTTGTGCATGTCGTTGATAGTTTCTATACCTATAGCTATCATATTATGTAACTTTTAAATTCTATATACACATTCTGTATCTGCAGTTGATAGTTTTTGTACTTGTAGCTATCATATTATGTGTTAGCAATTATCAAGTTATTTATTTACATATATATTAACTGTAGATACAAAATGTGTTTACTGAAAGTGTAAAAATTTTGTATCAAATTCACAAAGCAATATGAACCCGATTTATGGTGTAACAATTGTGGGAAATGTGGGTTGGCTTAATTAGCATACCTTGTAGCTCCAAGGCCAATGTTGTGAGGAAAAATGGTGGCCTTGAAGACATTGTTATTGCCATGAACTGCATCAATGCCATAAATGATGGGAATCCCAAGCCTACTATTAACAGCCCCACTTTGAAACCGGTTTACCATGTTCACCCAGTCGTACGGCGTCGCTTCCGGCCGAGGCCACCCGCCGCCGCCGCTCAATACGCTGCCGAGACCGTAATCTAGGACGATCACCGCCGTCAGATTCTCCTGGTCAATCTGCGTCATCTGTCCGATCTTCTCCGCCAACGTCATCCGCCCCATCAGGTCCCTGATCCGACTTGTCATGCTCCGGTTTGGATCCTTGTAAACCATGTATTCCGATTCTGCCCTCGCCGCCATGCACGCAAACACCACCAATAACAGTCCCACCAAGGGGACTGCAGTAGTGGTTCTTGAAACCTTCATGGGTAAGATGGTAAATTCACTTCCCTCAGGTACTACACACACTGCATAAGGGTACAACAAGTTCTTTTTTTTTTTTTTTTTTTTTGGAGAATAAACAATAAGTTCTTTTTAATTATTCGAATTGAAGAAGCAAATTAAGAATGAAGGGTAAGTGTTTAGAGAGATCGACAATACCCTTTTATAGGTTAAGGACAAAGACAAATTCTTTGCTCAAACTAACTTCTCTTCCCTAAGTTTAGGATCACTAATCGGACAAAACCTTAGCTTTGTCTATTTGGCAAGGTTGTTGATCTTGAGATCTTGACATTTTTATATTTATTTATTGAAAGAAAAATACAAAATTTCATTCTAGCTTGTATTTATACTAAATAATTAATAATATAATAGTTACTGATTCTTTGATTTACGAAAAAAATTAAATCTACAATTATTAAAAGTGTGTTTTGGATGGAATTCGACTTCTGATCCTATCTAGTAGAGGACTACAAGATCAAGGTAAACTATCTTAGATTGTCCATATATAACTGATCAGCTGAAATTAAGAAAGTCAATATACACAATGAGCTGAATTTGAAACATATTACCAGCTTGTTTGTAGTTGTTTAAAAAATGCAATGAATATTAATGGTCACATCTTTACCATCAAATAATGCAACAAGAATCTTGATACAAAAAATTAAATAACGTGAACTACTTATAAACAAATTGTATCGTACAATATCAAATTATGTATGTTAGTCCTTTTTATTGGATGTAACTAAATAACGAAATTATCAATTACCAAATTACATATGAAACACAAAAGATTGACATTAAATATGGATTTTATGTCATACAACACAAAGACAAGGATTATTGAAGTATCCAAAGATCACATTTTTATACGATTATACTCCGGTGGATTGAATTATATTATTAGTAATTATAAACATCTGGAATAATTAGATAACATAATTAAAAAGTCAAAAAACACAAACAAAACAAATTTAATACGGAGTAAAATTGATTGAACTTTCAGACAACATGCATAAATCGTGGGATCTTGTCTGGAACATTCAAATTGTCTTGTCTGTTCTGTTCAACAATGGCATCATATCAGTGAATCCTGATAACAACCTTAAATTTTCATGGCTTCAATTCACAGAGGCTTAGTTGTGAGTCCAAATCCGAAGGGGAACAAGGGATCGTAATGGCTATCTCCGACGTTCATGGGGAGCTGATCCACCGACCGGAACCAAGTGCGAGCCAGCTTGCCGGTGAAGCCGTAGTCGCCGAACAGCACGTCGGCGACGCCCTGCCCTTCCGTTCCCGGCAGCCAAGCGGCCACAAGGGCGTCCATTTTGGCCACGTAGGGCTCTATCACGACTGGGCGGCCGGAAACCACCACCACCACGCATTTCACCGCCCCGCAGACGCTGTTTATCGCGCTGCCGCCGGTTCCGGCTATGGTGAGGTTGCCGCTGTCGCCGAACATCTCCGCGTACGTCACCTCGCCGACGACAACTATGGCGTAGGAGAAACCGCCGGATTTCACGAATTCCGCGTCGGGATTCTCCTGGAACACCACTTGTGTTGAAGGATCAACGGTTTTCTTCACAGCAGTTAAAATGGTGGTTCCTGTCAATATTCATCTTTAGTTTCAAAACACATTTTAATGAAAATAAACAAAAATATTCAAAATTGGGATCAAAAAGTGCATAGATGCTCTTGGGACCAAATTTCAGACAAGTAATTTATGTTGAAAAACAAAATTAACATTTTTGATTACTTCAAAGTAGGGTTGCAGTAGGGGCTAGGTCCTAATTTGGCGGTAGAATAACCTAACACTTAGACGGCTAACTATATGTCATATTATATTTATATACGAGTCGGCTAAGTTAACTCTGCTAACTCGATCGAATTGGACGATTTAACTCGGCTTGAATTCGGTCGAGTTAGGCACCTAGGCAATTCGGTTGAGTTAGGCACCTAGGCTGCCTAGGGGAAAATCACCACGGCCTAGGGGCGGTTAGGCCGATTTTTGCAACAGTGCTGCTAGGAGGAGAATAGAAGTAATAAAAATGACAATTTTACCCTTTAAGATAAGATACCAGGAATCGAAAATTAGGTGGAAGGAATTCAGTTGGAACATACCCACAGTGAGATCATTGCCTGCAACACCTTGCCATTCAATAGTCCAGCCACCACATTGGAACCCCAAGTTGTCTGCATGAGTTCCAGCCACAAGAATCTTTGCTGTTTTTTTAGGGAGTGGCAGCAATGGATAATGGGCATTCTTCCCATTCTTCAGAAGCACAAGAGATTTCCTCACAGCTTCTCTAGCCAACTCTCTATGTTCCTGCAAGAAACAATGCACCCAATAAACACTTAAATACACAACTCATTGTTTCTTGAATCACAAAGGAAACCCGCAAAACCACTGCTCGAGTGTGTGCACTGGGTAAACCCCGCCATGTGACCCTAACCGGTAAAGGATCAGAAAAGAAGGTAAACCAACTTAAGTTTCTCATAACTGACTTGCTCAAACTAAGGCCAATAGGCCACAAAACTCATTGTTTGAATGCCAATAGGCCAATTGGCATTATTTACCTGGCTTCCCAGTTGATTTGCCAAGCTGAGATCTGCCAATGGGTTCTCGAAAAGTCCCATCACGAATTTAACCCTCAGTATCCTCTTCACAGCGTCGTTGATCCTGCTCATAGGGATAACGTTCTTCTTCACTAGCTCTGTCAAACTGCTAAGATATTCTGCATAGTTCTCTGGGACCATGATCTGTCAAAAGAACACATTTTTCAGAATGTTGTTATGCAAAACGTCTTATATAAGTTATGTTAACCCCTCCTTGGCTTACCATATCAATCCCCGCGAGAATTCCTGCCTGGACTGAATAAGTGTAGTTAGCGTGAGGCGGGTTAGTAATCCTGTCAATCCCCTGCCAATCCGAGATGACAAACCCCTGCAAAATCCACAAGAATTGCAGCAGTTTCAGACTTTCTGATATAACGGATATAGTTTTTAGGTAATGGAGTCGTTTATCGAATTATCGCCCTTACCCTGAACTTGAGCTTGTTCTTGAGGAAGCCAGTTACGAGGTTGCCATTAGCATGCATCTTTTCGCCATTCACACTTGAGTAAGATACCATAACAGTGGCGACGCCCTTCTTGATTGAATCATAGTATGCAGGCATATGAATGCTGAACAGGTCCTTTATGTCGATCACCGTGTTGCTCTCATCAACGCCCTTAACCGTCCCACCATCCCCCACGAAATGCTTCGCGCAGGCAGCAACTTTCGTCCTTTACATACAAAGATATATACAAGAAACAAGATCAACCCGGGTGGTGGTTCCCAAATTTAAGGCCAAATCACACAAACTTGGAAGAAGCAAATGTCAAGTATATGTGCCAATGATCTTGTGGTCGAGTGGCACGCTCTCCCATATGGGAGGTTGTGGGTTTGAGCCTCAGTGGAGACGATATTGACTCTTTGTGCTTCAGTAGGTTGAGAAAGTAGTTATGAACAGATATTACATTGTAACAGAGTCAGTAGTATTCAAAAAAAAATGTCAAGTATATGTAGTGAACTATTGACAATTATATGCATTTCTTGCGAGAATGAAGTGTGTGGATACACAACAAACGAAACGTTTAATAGGCGTAAATGGGAGAGAAGATTAGAGGAGCATACTTTCCAGCAACGAAGGGAACAGAGCGGGATTTGGGTGGGAGGTCGCCTTGTAAACCAGGAATGATTTCTGTCATCATCTGCACAATCTTGTGGTCTTCGCTGTAGCTTTCGTAGCAACGCCCCCATCTCGGGTCTCGACAAACCTAGATCGAAACAATAATCAGATACCAAACAACCTTAAAGCGGGAATGTGTGGGGAACATGATGTTTCATCGACTTACTGCAATGCAAGGAGCAAAAGCGTAAGGGATGCCAGTGGCTCTGATTTCAAGTGCAGTTGCAGCTCCAATCCTCTTCACAAGTTCTGGATCCCTGGCATAATGTCAAAAAACCGCTAAGAACAAGCCACCAATGAAGCAGAACTATGTTGATCTAATACAAACAAGAACGAGAAAGAAAGTAAACACGCTTGTAATGTACTTGCCTGGTGACGCCTAGCCCGATATTGTGAGGAAAAATGGTGGCCTTGTAGACGTTGTTGTGGCCATGAACTGCATCAATGCCATAGATCATAGGAATCCCTAGGCGGGTTGAAAGTGCCCCCTTCTGAATCTCGTTCACCATATTAACCCAATCTTGAACAGAGGCCTTAGGTGCAGGCACACTTCCTCCACCACTCAATACACTCCCTGTCACAATCAAAGCACAATTCAACTCACTACCAACTCAACAACAATTGAGGCATCCAAGGGCATTCGGGGTCAATATATAAGGCTCGGGTCAATCCTACACTTGTAAACTAGCTTTGTAAAGTAGTTAGGGCCTCGTGGGTTGGGGATGACTGATGAGGCAAACCTACACTTACGAGCTAGCTTTGGCGGTGGAACTAAGTTTGGGTTCATATCATCAAGTAAAGCAACAACAATAGTACATTCTTCTCTTTCATTTTCTTCGTTTTGGATGATGAGGAAACCCGCAACCAATACACGAGGGCAGGCACGGGGTAAACTCGCCTTGTGACCCTAGCTGGTAAAAGACCACAATGTGGGTAAACCAGACCTGATTTCTGGTTTACCTGACCAACTCAAACCAAGAAGGTCAATAGACGGCTTGGGAGTCCTACCAACTTGGCTAGGTGCCTAGGTTTGCCCTTCTCTTTCACTTTCTTATTTTCCATGTTCATACCTAGATTTCTAGCAAGGTTCCATGTTTACCTAGGAAACACTACAAGAACACAAACCCTATGTTCTTGACATTCAAAACCAAAACATTTGCAAGTAATAAACATGTAAATCTAAACATCAACACAACATCACATTGGTGAAAATGCATACCTATGAAGTACTGCTTCATAACATCAGCACTGGCAACTTTCCTCTCAATCTGAGTCATCTGCCCAATCTTCTCCTCAAGACTCATCCTCTTCATTAAATCCTTGATTCTAGCTCCCAGTGGCTGCTTGGGATCCTTGTACTTCAAGTACTCACCTTCTGCCATGGCTGCCATTAAGCACAAAACCAGCAGCCCAAAACCCACCAAGGGTCTTGCAGATCTCCCCATTTTAGCCACCCCCATTCAACTTCTGCTCTCCTTCTCCCCCAACTACACACCATTACAGATGAACCAGTTGTCATTATGCATACATATACTCATATACTCATATACATACATACATATATAGCAAAGAATAAAAATGTAATCTTGGTTGAACCCAGAAATGAAGGGAAAGATGAATTCTTGAACTGTTTTTTTACCTGCCTGTAGACTATAGAGGAAGCTCAAATCTTGGAGGGGATATCTGTCAATGGCAATGATACACCAAACAAATTGAGTGATGTTTACTCTGCCTATACATACATATTTATATTGGATATTGAGTGGGGTTAGTACCGTTTGCTACTTAAACAAATGAGATTAAAGAAATATAATTTGAATGAGAGGAATCTGTCCGTTAGTATGCATTATTTCCACCCATCCATCCGTTGGGAACGTTTCCCAATGAATTTTCTGACATTAGAGATGGTGGGTAGAAAATCAATTTAATAAATTTTTAGGCAATTAGATATGAGTAATTTATGTTAGATTTATTTTCTTATGATTCTTTGTCAGCTAAAGTTATTAGACGGAATCTTTTAATAACCGTTACAATTTTTTATGTAAATCAAAAGATAAATATTTTTTGGACTGATCGGAGAGAATACCCAACAAATTAAGTTCTCATAATGGGTATTTTTTTTAGTGTGGACGCGGAGAACATTATTCTCAAGAATATGTTCGAAACTATATGGAATCCTTTTCAGGTCAATTAATATATAAAGAAATAAAAAGTGACAATGACTTTTTTTTTTTTTTTGACTTATAAATCGGACCAAATTTTTTTTTCATCTAGATGTGGCGTGTAGAGAAGGGTGGGGTTCAAATCTTATGAAGATGTCAATTCCAATAGTTGCGCTGGATTCAACCTTCTGCTCATTCCATCATATTCCTTCCCCACCATTTTTGATATGTTTGAAACATTAGGGGGAGGGGGGGGGGGGGGTCACTATAGCTATTTTTGAACATTGAAAAAAATCTATGAATTTTTTTATTTTTTTTTTGGTCAATGATAGATTGTTTATCAAAATTTGATTAATGCAAGAAGTTTTTAATCAATTACAGCTTCATCACGAACTCTTCGGACCGCTCAAGCTAAAGCATGAGCAACCTGATTCGTTGATCTACGAATGTAACTAATGAAAACAAATCCCAAAGGAGCTAATAAAATGTTTACAATCATCAATAATAATACCTTTATAAGAAAGATTATTTTGAGGATTAGTATGCACTGTTTCAAGGAAGGTCATCTATTTCCAAGATAATTGCATCAATTGCATGCATCTATCCAATAGATTATGCGACTATTTATTCTAGTTTTCCAACAACTTCCACATAAATAGGGTGCCTTTGCGAGATTTGGTCTTTGTCCAACAATCATGCCGGCTGACTTCAGAAACCGACCGTGGAAGTCAACCTCGTGATCCCATGGCCACCTTGTTCCATGCATGTTGATCCTACGAACAAGAATCCATACGAGCAACCTCCACTTCCTTAAGAGGTTAATCCGTCATCGGTTGATCATATCCTTAATCTCTCAAGTACATCTTCCAAGCTCATGTTTAGTTTGCGACCTTCCAATGCAACCGACCCCAAGGTTAGCCTGAATCTATATGCTTGAGTTTATGCCACTTTTTTTAGACTTAAAAATTTAGATTGTATTTAATATATTCATCACATATATTATCCTCAATCCAAATATCAAGGACTAAATATTTAATGTATAACATATATTATATTCCATCCAAATATCCAATGAAACATCATTAACCCAATGTGCTATGTATGAACTATCATAGTCACTTCTCCATGCTTCCCCAAAGCATGTCCAACTCCAGGCCAGCACTCTACGATCAATGTTTTGGAAGATGACAATTTGAACGTGAAGTGTCTCACAAATAATAATTAAATAATAACGATCATGTGCAATTTTATGTGACGAGTTCAATTGAGAACAAAAATAATGTTCTAATACAAAAATCATGTTTCTAGTGAACTCTCGTCACATATCTTGATTCTATTGATAAATGAGAAATAGAGTAATAAAAAGAATAGACACTTTTTTTGAGATGAATCAAAAGATACCCATAAACACAGAGTAAAAATGTGTGTATGTAGATTATTAGGATGTAAATTTCGGTCCGTACAAGGGATATGTCCACTTTGAAGATAATCTCTATATTGTTGGTGTTGATATTCGAACATTGATCTCTTTGCTCAAACTTTGAGCATAATCCCTATTTTACTGTTGTTGATATTCGAACATTAATCTCTTTTTTCAAATATTATCTACTGAACCAATGAGCTAAACTCGTTTCTTATAACATGATATGTGGAATAACTTTCTAGAAAGCTACAAACAATAAATGACAACACGTTCTCATTGCAAATTCTAAAAGTAAAATGCATGCCCACAAAAAGTTGTCAAAAAAATATTCCTAAATCATGTCAAGCCTTACGCGGAGATTGAAAATTTAGTCATGTAAAATACACCCCGTGATGTTTCTTATTCACTTTTTATGTTATTTATTGACTAACTAATAAAATGTCACGCATTTATGATTAAATGAATGATTAATGAGAAATATAGTATAGTAGTTTTTTTTTTTTAAGTACTATTGACTCTATTGATGTTTATGTGTATATGTATTATTATATTATGAACATAAATTTTGTACATTATAAACATGAACTCTATACATTATGAAGTCAAATTATTTGTATTGAACCAGGATCCACGATATAAATTGCCATAGGAATTGGAGCTTAGAGCTATCATAACGGGTCAGCTCGACCCATATAGACTGGCCCGTCTTAAATTCATCTAGAAACAAGCTATGTTGGGCCATTTTTATACGAGTTGGAATTTTCCCAACCCATCCTGTGTTGGACGGGCTGACAGGCTAAACAGGCCAACCCATTTGATTTGTCATATTCATAGAGATATCAATTCATGTGTTAATTAGCTAGTGACACATATCAACCATAAGTAGGTGGGCATTCATGGAGATATCAATTCATGTATATATAAAATGCATGAGCTTCATTAAGATTATCTGAAACCGTTCCATGTTACACTGATAATGTTCTTTCAACATCAGCTGGACTATCCAAATGAAGCTAAGATAACATGATAGATGTCTGCTTGAAGATTGAAATGGCAAGTAGATAGCATAAAACTATCCTTAAAAACCACGGTTTTCGCCTCGGCTTATACAGGTTTTGTCGTGAGACCAAACCCGAAAGGGAACAAGGGATCGTAGTGGGGATCGCCAACGTTCATCGGGAGCTGGTCGACCGACTTGAACCAAGTGCGAGCAAGCTTACCCGTGAACCCGTAGTCACCAAACAAGACATCAGCAACGCCCTGGCCTTCGGTTCCCGGAAGCCAAGCCGCGACAATTGCATCTACCTTGTTAACATAGGGCTCCATCACAACCGGGCGGCCCGAGATGACGACCACCACGCACCGGACAGCACCACACACATTGTTGATAATGTTGGTACCGGGTTCAGCTATCGTAAGATTCGAGCTGTCACCGAACATCTCCGCATAGGGAAGCTCCCCGACAACAACAATGGCGTAATCGAAGTGGTTGCCACTCACAAACTTTGCGTCGGGATTTTCTTGGTAGACGACTTGTGTAGAACGATCAACCGTTCTTTTCACAGCAGATAATATCGTAGTCCCTAAGTACATATCAGCACATTGATAGTTTATCAGCAGTCAACTTTGAAATATGTTATAAACTAAGATTGGGCTAGAGTCACTCAATTGGGCTATCATCATGCAGGCCAAATCACACTAAAAGATTGAATCTAACAAATTAGCTGGTCTGACTAATGACCTTATAAACCCATATATTCTCTCTTATTTTATCAATGTGAGACTCTTAACAAAATATAACCACTATGACTTCGCATTCAAAATGTAGAAAATGCGTACCAATTGTAACGTCGTTGCCTCCGAGACCCTGCCAGGTTATAGTCCAGCCCCCGCATTGGTATCCTATGTTATCCGCGTGGATTCCAGCCACGAGAATCTTTGTTGCTTTCTTTGGAAGGGGAAGTAAAGGACGATTTGCGGTTTTTCCATTCTTCAAGAGCACAAGTGACTTTCTAACAGCTTCCCTTGCCAGTTCTCTGTGCTCCTATTAACAAATGTAATGGATTAAAGCGGGGAATTCGAAAGAATAACAAAAAAAAAATGTTGGGAATTCAAAAAGTGTTACGAACCCGGCTCCCGAGATGGTTCTTCAAGCTGAGATCAGCAATCGGGTTATCGAACAGACCCATCACAAACTTAACCCGCAATATCCTCTTCACGGCATCATCTATTCTGCTCATCGGGATTACATTTTTCCTCACTAGGGAAGTGAGGATATCTAAAAACTCCGCCAGCCTCTCCTGACCCATAACCTGAGTTATACGAAGAGTCGAAGACCAATTTAGCAAAATGACCAAAACGAGAAGACCTTAGAACTAATAAAACTTAGACAGACCATATCGATTCCCGCAAGAACTGCAGATTGAACTGAATAAGTGTAATTAGCCCGGGGTGGATCGGTGATCTTGTCAACTCCCTCCCAATCCGAAATGACAAATCCCTGAAATACGGGCAAACAGAAAAGCTTATACTTTACAATTACAAAAACAATAGCTCAGCTCGTTAAATTCTTTTTTTTGTTTTTTTTGAAGATAGTTCTCCCTTACTCGGAACTTGAGTTTGTTTTTGAGGAAACCCGTGATTAGGGCACGGTTAGCATGCATCTTCATGCCATTCCAGCTAGAGTAAGATACCATTACGGTTGAAACGCCCTTTCTGATCGAATCAATATATGCAGGCATGTGGATATCGAACAGCCCATTTAGGCTAATAACGGTATTATTCTCGTCAATGCCCTTGAACGTGCCACCGTCTCCCACAAAGTGCTTAGCACAGGCCGCAACTTTTGTCCTGTGTTATGAAAGTAAAGAGAGAATATTTCTTAATGTGATGTCGTATATTGTCTCAAACTGTCATATAGAAAAGAGAATACAAATCCCTATAAATAAGTGCTAGAAGACTACGAATATGAAACAAGTTTCCATATGTCTTACCTACCTAAATCTCTAAGACTGCTTAATCTATAGAGATTCCATATATCAAATATATATTCCACAACAACATGCACACACAAAAGAGATCGGTTCCATAGCCAAATGAATAATGTTTAAACAAGAAACAAACCCGAACTAGATAGCCAAGATGGAAAGATAAGAACTCGGGGTTTTTTACCTTCCAGAAACAAAGGGAATGCCCTTACGGGAGTTTGCTGGGAGGTCTCCTTGTAAGCCAGGTATGATCTCGGTCATCATTTGTACAATCTTGTGATCTTCACTATAGCTTTCATAACATCGTCCCCATCTAGGATCTCTACAGACCTACGAAATCATAAAATCAGACAGATACAAATAATCGGAAGAGACAAAACGCTCTCTCGTTGTTACTTACTGCTATGCAGGGAGCAAAAACGTAAGGGAGTCCCGTGGCTCTGACTTCGAGTGCAGTCGCAGCTCCAATCCGCTTTACAAGTTCGGGATCTCTATCATAAGTTTAACACAAATAGTTGAAGCAAAGGCCTAGTCACTATCATGTAAACCCAAAATATAAGTAAAAACGCTTTCTTGGAGTCATACTCGTAACTCATATACTCACCTTGTGACTCCAAGCCCGACATTATGGGGGAAAACCGTAGCCCCATAGACATTGTTGTGGCCATGAACAGCATCGATTCCATAAAGCATAGGAATCCCGAGGCGGGTAGAAAGAGCACCTTTCTGCATCTCATTTACCATATTGACCCAAGCCTCAACAGGGGCCTTAGGCACAGGTGTACTCCCTCCACCACTCAACACACTCCCTGCCACAAACCAAATCCTTTCAAAAACAACCCATAGCGGCATAGCATAATAATACAAAAAAGATTCATCCTTGGGAGAACCCAACCAAATTGGTCAAGTTGTTGATTGGTAACAACAAAATTACAAGTTCAACTTCCTTCGGGAGCAGCCTATAGGCCTTCTTGCTTTGAGAAGGTCAGCTATGGACAACCTAGACTGGTTTAACTGTCACAAGACGAGATTTAAACTATAGACAACCTAGACTGGTTTAACCATCGCAAGACGAGATTTAAGTTATCAACAACCTAGACTGGTTTAACCGTCACAAGACACGAGATTTAAGCTATCAACAACCTAGACTGGTTTAACCGTCACAAGACGAGATTTACCCAGTGCACATCTTCAAGTAATGGAGGCCCGTCCACATAGTTTACGCAATACACACTCTCGAATAGTGGCTATGGATTTCCCTCGTCATCTAAAAAAGATTCATTCTTCTAACACCAACTATGCAATAGATTACAAAGACACTCACTTTAACAGTTCTGAATAGTGGGTTTAAGTAAAGATTTGATTTTTGTTTAAATCTACATACATACCAATGAAATACTTGTTGATCACATCAGGGGAAGCAACATGCCTCTCAATCTGGGTCATCTGCCCTATCTTCTCAGCAAGGCTCATTCTTTTCATCAAGTCCCTGATTCTAACCCCAACCGGCTGTTTTGGGTCCTTGTATTTCACGTACTCCGCCGCTGCCGTGACACCGCCGAAGAAGCATAGCCAGAACAGCAGGATGCCCACAGCTGGTTCTGCAAATCTCCTCATTTTGCCACCGCCCCTATTTGCCCTTCTGCCAAGAAAATCTGGGCTAAAAACAAGTGGAAATGAAAGAGGGATGAACTGGGGTGACAATGTAGGGACAGAGGGCCAAGGAAATAGTACAATAATGAATGACCACAGTACTAACCAGATAGCAGATTGATTAAGAATTAATAAGCTAAGTTATGCAGCTTAATCACCACACTAGTGAGAATCTAAGATAGCAGATAAGTACTATAGATTTTCTTCTTTATTTTTCTTTGAGAGAATACTGGTACTTGAAAAGCTGTGCTTGGCGGTGCAGCGATGGATGCCTGAATTTTTATTTTTGAGCATCTAAATTTCAGATGCTATTTCCAGATTTTTAAGGATGACCACTTTTCCTGTTTTCCACTTAGTGAGTATAGGAAGGATATATTCCCACTTTTAGAATCGCAATTATTATGTAATTTTCCCTGTTAGATTCGGTGTAAAGATTTTAGGCCCATGAAATTCGAAAGTTATGCTGAGAATGCCGACTTCAGATCGAAAAAGTGGAGCCACTTCGCTTAAAAAATATCGCGTTAGTAAAGAGTGTGAGTGTTATTAAATGAGTCATTACCTTTTTGTCTGATTCACATTTACACAGTTGTTCTCTCAAAACTATTCTTTATTTGAACAGTATGTTTTTACAAGTAATAAAGTGTCAAAACAACGATATGTTTTCATAAGTAACGAGGTGTCAAAACAAGTATGATTTTAAATTGAAAACATAACACATTCTAACTTTTTTTTTAGACCGTAGTCCATACGGTTGGGTCCACACAGCCGTGTGGACCATGATTCATGCAATAACTATTGGTCAACATAGGTGGGTCGAGTTGGCACGTGAGATCGGAAAAGCGAAACCTATTTCGCTTGAAAAACATCCTGTTAGTAAAGATTGTTACTAAATGAGTCATTACCTTTTGTCTTATTCACATATACATATTGTTGTTCTCTCAAAACTATTTTCTATTTTAACTGTATATTTTCACTTTAAAAAGTAACAAGGTGTCAAAACAAGTATGATTTTGAATTGAACATTCCAACTGTTTTCTTATTAAAGATTTGGTCAGAATGACTAATTATAGTAAAAAATTAAAAGCCATACACCTAATATGTCAAAAATATTACTTGGGAGCCAAATATTGAAATAACTTAATAAGCAAAGCATTTTTAACATTTGACTTGGTTGTATAAATTAGGGTAAATTCTACACTGCTCGACAATAAGAATGTTAAGCCAAGACAACACTGTTCTCAGGCAAAGTGCAAGCAAGAAGCTGTGGTTTCATCATTGACAATTAGTGCACAATCAAGAAAACAAAATCTTTACACTCAATAGCTTCACCATACAAATACACTAACACCTCCCCTCAATTACAATTATCATTCCTAACTGTAAAAGGCCATACCAGAGAACTATGCCATAAACACGGCCGTTGTTCCATTGAAGATATAATGAAACCGGTAAACGATTGATTGCATCTCGGTTGTCCTACAGCTCATGGCATCTGAAGGGGTATCTAATGTAGTAATATATGTACCTATAACATATAATGAAACCGGTAAATGATTGATTGCATCTCGGTTGTCCTACAGCTCGTGGCATCTGAAGGGGTATCTAAGGTAGTAATATGTACCTATAACAAGTCTAAGCTGCGATCACAACGCTCTGCTGAAGTAAATGTTCATGAAATACCTTGATGGATTGAAGCCCGTCAAAATAACTACAAGGAAGATAAGTTATCAGAGTGGTAAATGAATGCAAGTTAAGCGAGAAAAGGAAGAGGCTTATTTACTTACAAATAGGTGAAAGGACGATGACAATGCCGATTGGGTAAAGGAAGAACGTGGTCCTTTCCAAAAAGGGCAATACTGCAGGGTAGGTAAATTTATGATTATTAGACATATTTGGGAGTCAACAAGTTCTTTAGAGTAAAATCATCAAAGTAGAATTATCTTACCATCGTAACCTAAAAAATTGAGGTAATGATAGTAGGATGCAGCAATCATGAAGAGCAAATTTGATAGTAGAAGGGGAATGAAACCATGAGTAACCAAGATAGGGGAAAGAAAATAATGTACGACTGTTACAAAAAACAAATAAAAAGATTAGTAGCGTTTCAACTTTCAACATGTTGAGTTAAACCATAAATATTCCAAATTTGCTTTTACCATAAAGCATGATGAACATTGGGAAGAAAGAGTTGCAGTGGACATCAAATGCATACAACCTTCACAAGGAAAAAAGGGTGAAGAAAAATTAATGAATAAATCCAAATTCAAATTAATTTACTCAAGTGCATTGAAAAGATAGGAAGAATAGTGCCATAAACTTTCCATTCTTCATTTGAAAATCAACCATTAAATTATCCGCATCAACTGTAGTAACAGTGATTTGAACAAATGATGTCAAAGCAATACAGAGAAAGAAAGGAATAGACAAACTCGGGACATGGAGAGATCTAAACTTGCCATTCGACCCGTTGTTCCACCACGTGACTGCTTGGAGCTTCCTCTCGTAGATAATTGTTTGTCAAGAACCTGTATGGACATTGTCACATTAGAATATTAGATTTACCATGAACCACCTTATTCACTCTGGAAATTACATCATTGAGGTTTTAAATAACTACTCCATAGTATAATGCTGGTCTTTTTTTGTGAAAAAAATAAAGAAGTCCAAATACAGAGCGTACTGAATATACACATATATCATTAGAATGGAACGAAAACATTTAGAGAACTTCTCTCTAACAACATAATACAGACAGCATTTAGTTTGGCCCGGCAAGCTTCTTAGGGAACACAGATGGGAAAGAAAGTAGAAGAGACAATAATACATGGTCCAACCAAAGACCAAGAGTCAGAATGAAAAAGTGAGGAAGAATTCTCTGCAGCTGTTGATGTCAGAACAAAAAAAAGGAGATTCATTTTCACAAAAATGTAAAAAAAGAGATTAGAGAATGATTGCATATGACTAGATTAACTATTGGCTCTTACCAACAACATGTAGCCAATACAGCTCCGGTTACTAAAAAATGAAAAAGCAACACTGAGATAATTACAAAAACAGCATGCCCTGCACTATGGTCATACCTGAAACAAAAATGAAAGACAAGCAAATGCAGTAAGCATCAGCTCTATGGAGCATATATGAAGGAAAATTTTGAGTTTTTTTTTATATAAGAAAGCACAACCCATGAAATGGCAGTAAATGGAAGATATTAGCATGGAATTAAATTTTGGAATGCTATGATAAAATTAAGGGTTAATTTCACTAAAGTGCTAATTTGCCTTTTGTCCCCCATCCTTTAACACCAATGAAGTTCTGTTATTTCTGTTGATACAATTTCAAAAGTACAAATTTAGAGTTCCATAAGTGACAAAACTTAGTGAAGTTAAAAGGTGTTCAGTGTTCTTGTCTTTAGTAATGGATACTTACGCAGCACAGTAAGCTAAAGTAGCAACTATCAAAAGAAGACTGCATATTACAATAAATGCAGGATCATCACGTGCCCATTGGTTCTTTGTTTCTGCAGTCAAAATATAATGTTTAACCACATATAAGTTAGGAAACCAGTCAAATCCATGCAATTTGATAATTGTTGCTTGTTATTACAGATAATTGACAACATTTCACTAGTAAATTTGGTAGCCACCAAAATTACCACATTCCTAATTTGCTATAGGAAACTCATTCCTAAGTAAATGAATTGTGACAAACTATCAAGGAAGCTGTGTGTAATAGAAAAAAGTAATGGATCAGACAATTCATTTCAAAGCTCAGCAGCAGTCATTGAGTTCAAACTCAGCTTGCTTATTATCAAAGAAAAAGACTGATCAAAGTTTGATATATCCTGGTATGAATTTTAACAATTGTTACTTTAAGAATAGCACATTTATGTTCTTGAGCTTAGTCTGGCAAGCAGGCAAATGCACACGGCAGGATGAGCTTTCAAGAAAAAAAAAATGCTTGAGCTTATCAGCTCCACCCAGCAAAAAAGCTACCAATTCTAGCTAGTTCAACCAGTAATATGTGCTTCAAATAATACTCCTCTAAAGCACGCAGCTAAACGGTCAGGAATAAGGGAAATATCACAGTAGATTATTTTCCAGTTCAAAAGTATCAGAAAAGCAAGTGCATTAATGCAGGGAAATAGAATAAATAAAAAATAAAAATAAATAAAAAAGAACCAAAAAAGCAAGTGCATGAATGCCCATAATAGAATATAAATCAATAAGACTTACGTTTGTGGTATTTAGTGTGCTGATATCTGCATCAGTAGTTGCACATGCAAAATGCAGAACCAAAACCAGAGTAAATAAGTTTTTTTAAGACAATAAAGATATGATATGAATTAGATATTCAAAATGCTGTCAATTCTTGGAAACCCCTATTCTCATTTCTCCATGATCAAACAGCATATATTCCAAAAAGCACAATTTAATCAAAAGTTTCCATGTACCCATATGCCTACTTATGTAGTGAACATTAATCATATACTGTGAAAGAAGTGATGTTACCTGCTTAATTAATAGTTTAAGTACACATGCAAAAAGATTAAGAATGAAAGTGCAGCATATAGATCCAGAAGACAAGCAACAAAAACAAAAATATAGGAAACAGATAAATACTTACACCACTTTTGGAGAGGTGCATAGGTTAAGCATTTGCCAGAAAGTATATTCAATGTCCATTTGTTGCCACTGAGAGAGTAACATAAATGTTAAATTGAGAGAAAAGAATAGTAAGAATTACAAATTACACCATTTTCTGAAGGCTGATGGTTGGTTTGAATGCATAAATTAGCAATATTGAGAGCTCTAGGTGGGTTTCTAACTTTTACATGTCGAGCACTTGAATAATATGCTTCTAAAATATAGTTTAATTATCAGAAGTCGAAAATTTCAAAGCTATGTTAGATGGTCTGAGTGGATTGCAGTCAACAAGAAATGAAATTGTTTAGGAAACCAAAACTAAGTTGAAAGCATAAAGCAAGCCCATAAACACTTAAACACATAATGCACACCGATTTCATGATAAATGGAAAAAGAAATAATGATATCTCTTCACTCTGTTCAACTTTATCTCATTTCCTTATTTGCAAGGAGAATTCCAGCCAAATGCCCTTAGCATGAAGGTAGTACAATGTAGATGATGGATGCATGGGAGATTCATACTCATTGTGCAGCACCATATCAACTCACAAAAAATAGTGTAATATTTTTCTTTTGATGTGCGTCAAAATAAACCGCTTGTGAAGTAAGTAACTTTAGTTTTCAGCTCTAACAACCTAATGACTTGTTCAAACTAGCTTATTTTGGACTTCATCTACTCTAAATATAGAAGTTGTGCCAAATGTTAAAAATGTGAGAAAGCTTTGAAGGGAACTGAAGAGAAAGAAACCTCCTTTTTAATAAGCTCCAGTTTTATGCTTTAAATAACTTTTTTTTAAAAAAAACAAACTTCTTTTGTCAAGAAGGAAAGAGCTGAACAAAACTACTGTTCAACCACTCATTCTCACTACACTGAACATCCCACTGAAGCCTTAACCTGCTGTTATAATTCAGTTAGAGCACAATCCATGACCTTCATTTCTTTGGCAAAACATTATAATTGCAGAAGAAAACAAAATTGACCATCCAAACTTCAATCACTTTAATTAAATCCTCCTTGCATGCGAACTACTATGGTAAAGCTTATTTAATTATATTTTCGATATTATAGATTAGATAATCATAATCCTTTACCAAACAAGATGGCCTAATAAAGCAGTAACTGAAATTCAGAATCAGAATTACAGTCTAGTATAGATTTCATAATCTTAATATATCTGTACATTTATATTAGATTCCGCAAAAGCAATGTAAGGAGAACTTCGAGATAGTAGCGGCAGGAAGCACAAATGCGAATTGCCGATGCACAGGGGAGCTAGGATCGGAGATCTGATCGACGCGCAAAGTAAAGCAGCATACATACATGTACGTACACATCCGCAGACACAGATACAGTGCTCACAAACATGTAACATTAACAGAAACGGGAAGACGAGAGCGATTGAGAATTGAACCTTGACTATTCTGCGGATGTATTGAGGGAAAACGGGATTCTGTCGAGCATAAGAGCTCGTTCGCCCTTTCGATGAATTGGTGGGAAGCATCTTCTCCTTCTCCTTCTCCTTCTCCTTCTTCTTCTCCTTCTTCTTCTTCTCCTTCTTCTTCTTCTCCGGCGGTCGTTGATCGGAGAACTAATCAGTTTCTGCAACCTCTATTCTGTTTCTCTCTCTCTCTCGACCGGTGAGAGTCTGCGATGGACTGTTTGTTTGATAGGCTAGCAAATGTGGGCCCAGCCCAATGTGAAAATGCTTACGGCCCAAGGGATGCTAAAGCGTCGTCGATGAATATGGCGCAGCGCTTTAGTGAATTCTACTCAAAGCCTTGGTGAATATGCTAGAGAAGTAGTAATAAAATTAATCCGTTTGGAAACCGAAAAATAACTTCTAAAAAATATTTTTTGAGTTTTCAGTGGTTGGAACAATAGAAAAATTCAGTCAACAAAAAATACAGAAATTTTGACAAAAAATAATTTCCGTCAAAATTTGATGGAAGTCCAACAATCAAAACATGATTTATGTCATCTGCTCGCATGGATAGCTCAATTGGTCATAGAGGTGAAACTTTGGAAGAATGACCAGGGATCAAGTCTCACCACCGGCAGTCTGAAAACAACTTCTCAAAGTGAGGAGGGTACCTTGTGCGCAGTGAGCAAAGATAGGCGGTTCATGTTGGTTCATGTTCAGATGTGCTCTGTCGGGTCGGTACCTTGTGCGCAGTGAGCAAAGATAGGTCTAGCCTCTATGGTTCGTGTTCAGATGTGCTCTGTCAGGCCGGGGTGTGAAGGGCCTTTAAGATTGGGGGTTCTTCCTTTTGGAAGATTGATTTATGCCATCCTCCGCCAAAATCAATGACCTTTATATATCTTCTTTTATATAATAAAGCTATATGGTTTGGGAAATAATTAATGTTACAATAAATGCCACAACATTCTTTATTATAAAAATATAAAAAAAAAAAAAAACACAACATTTAAAAAATAAAATAGCTATATATTATATGATCATATAAAAAATATACTTTTGAAAAATAAAATAGCTATATATTATATAATCATATAAAAAATGTGTTCAATTAGAGTTTAAATTTACACATACAAAATTTGAAATTTGCTTTCCAAATGTAATTATCTTAGTTATTATTCGTATTGTGAAAAAAAAAAATACAACATTTAAAAAATAAAATAGCTATATATTTTATAATCATATAAAAAATATACTTTTGAAAAATAAAATATCTATATATTATATATAATGTGTTCAATTAGAGTTTAAATTTACACATACAGAAATTTAAATTTGCTTTCCAAATGTAATTATCTTAGTTATTATTCGTATTGTGAAAATTATAATATAGATGAAATACAATTAAGAATAAATCAATGTAATTATATAAATTCTCTCTATAAGTTTATTTGAATATGCACATAATTAGAGATTATATTAACCATACAAAATTATAATTTTAATTTTAATTTTAATTGTAATTTTGTATTCTATAAAAATAATAAATACTTGACCAATGGAAGCTCAAAAATATTATTATATTAAATAATTTAAAATATTTTAGTTTTTATATTTTTTATTTATATTTATAATAACATATTTTTTTCCCGTGCATCGCGCGGGTGAATTACTAGTGTGTGTGTGTGTGTGTGTATATATATATATATATATATATATATATATATATATTAATAAATAAACTATATTTAATATTATTATAGATATTTTTATATTTTTATATTATAATAAAATAATTAAAATATTTAATTATACAATTCTACTCATTTATCATTAAAAAAAAAGAAAAAAAACTAACTAAACAGGCCAAGATAGTTTTTCAGAATACAATCAAACACTATAAAGAAAAATTTTTGAAAAATGACTTATTTTTCAAAAGTAATTTTCCTACTTTCCAATCTGATCCTAAAATAAAATTAAGAGTTACATAAATTTTGGCTGAACGACACCGATAATATCAACAAAAACATCGAGTTCAAACCCTTTAGAAGGTGGTTGTAAACTCATAAACCAAATATAAAATAGTCATCCAATCGGCACATGTATTAGCTTTTTCTATAAATATGTCTAAACAATTAATGCAACCAAACCCATAGAGGAAAGGAGCCCGAGCCTCCCTCACTGCCACGGGTGAGACTCAATCCCTTGTCATTCTTTCCAAACTTCACCCCTGTGACTAGTTAAGCTGTACATGCGGACTATTATAAATAATAGAGTTAATTATCAAAATGGTCAATTGACTATAACAAAATTATCAATTTGATACATGATTATTTTGACCAATTAAGTCCCTCAACTTTAAAAATCTTAACCAATCTGGTTCTCCGTTTATTTTGTGGTTAAACATCCGTTAACTCGGGACTGAATTGGTAATTTTGATCCACTGACTATAACAAAATTACTAATTTGGTCCCGAATTAACGAATGTCTAACAGAAAAACAAACGGAGGATTAAATTTATTAAGATTTTTAAAATTAAGTGACTTAATTGATCAAAAAAATAATCAAGAATCAAATCAATAATTTCGTTATAGTGAATGAACCATTTCGTTAATTAACTCTAAATATTGAAGTCAAAAAATATACAATTAATCCATTTGTTCAATTATACCAACCGTTCCAAATTGTTAAATTGTTGTAAAAAAAAAAAAAAAATAATAAAACAAAAAGTCTGCTCTGAATTCTCAGCCACCTTTGAAACTTATTTACCAACTGCCACTTCAACCATTCTCGTTCCTTGAAGATTCTCCAACCGATTCTCTCTCTCTCTCTCTCTCTCTCTCTCTGCATCTTCGATTCATCCGATCAGAAACCCTAATCGCCATGGTAGAATCTCGTCAGTCATTCGTCCATCACGCTCTCGGCGGTGGCGCAGGTCCTCATCTCCACTACTTCCGTTTCTAACTTCGCATATATATAGTTATATACGATAAGCGCAGTACTATAGCTTGAATTCGGTTTGAAATGCCAAGTTCATCACATCACTGATTCTTTTTAATCAATTAGATATGTATATGTTTCAGAGAAAATAGCAAATTCGTGTATTTACTGTCGTGTTGAACGAAATGAATATTCTGTGAATCTGTGTGTTTGGTAGAGTATACTAAGTGGATATTGTGCGATCCGTTTCTGTGGCAGTTGCGGATGTGTTGCTGTGGAAAAGATGGTATGGGAGCGTCACCGTGCTTGTAGGTTCCACTTTCCTTTGGTTCCTATTTGAACGAGCCGGCTATAATCTACTGTCGTTCATCGCCAATGTGCTATTGCTTCTAGTTTTAATTCTCTTTTTCTGGGCTAAATCTGCATCACTTCTCAACAGGTGACAGTCAATCTTATTTTCTCTGATGTGTACTGTATTAGAATTAGTGTGGATTTCAATATGTGCTGTTTGATGATTGAATTTAATCTACTGATAGTCAGGAAGTAGAGTCTGCATTCATTATGGGGTCTTAGTTATTTGGAGTTCTTAATCATGTGATTGATGCATACTTCCTAATTTTAATTTTAGACCTCTACCTCCCCTTCCTGATATGGAGGTTTCGGAGGAATTCATTGCAAATGCTGGCGAAGTGATGCGTGTTTGGGTTAACCATGTACTCACGATTGCACATGACATTGCTATTGGAGGGAACATTAGGCTCTTTGTTCAGGTGCTTTTAGATCTCATAGTTTTGTTTGCCAAGTTCCCCATTCAAGAATCTGCTTGTTTAATTTAGTACTGGTTTGGCAGGTTGCTTTTGGTTTGTGGGTGATATCGTATGTTGGAAGCTTCTTCAACTTTCTGACTCTGGTCTACTTGGGTGAGCTACTCAGTTGCTTTGTTTTCCGACATTCTGTTGAAGGCTTTCCCCTGCATTTATAAGAAAATTGTTCTGTTTCAGGGGTTCTTTTCAGTCTAGCAATACCTCCATTATATGAGAAATACCAAGACCAAATTGATGATAAGCTGATTTTGGCACATAACATCATCCTATCACAGTATAAGAAAATTGATGATGCAATTTTGAAAAAGATCCCTGGGAATCTAAACAAAGAAAAGAAGATTCAGTAGTTGTAAGGTACTCCTTCTCCCTTTCTCATGTAAGCCTATGGTCTTAGGTACCACACATTTCTTGACGGAAGTTGATAAAAGCTGCACTATTATTATTTATTATTTATTCTTATTTTTATGTATGAGGGGGAAAGAGATTAAAATTGTAACCTTCTACCTTAAAGTCATAGACCCATGCCACTCAACCACAAGGTCATTGGCAAAAGCTGCACTATATTGGTATTGCATAGATGTGAATACTATTCTCTTCTTCTTGTTGAGATGTAATTCTTCACGATGTTAACTTGAAACCAAATATTTAAATTGTTTGTGCTCACAAAAATATTTAAAAGTGTGTGAGATGTCTTTTAGGTCAGCTAAGTTGAAACATCACATTCAGTTACAGTATAAGCATCACTATAAGTGTTAAAGGCTTTAAAAAGTTTGTAATGCAACTATAAAATCCTAAAATCTGAATGGAGTCTCACATGGAGATTTCACATGCTGAAACAGTGAAAGATAATTGTATTGTAATCCAGGAAATATATATTATTCTGTAGAGGGTGTTTTCTGCTCACTTTTTTTTTTTTTTTTTTTTTTTTTTGTGGTGATCCCCAGGTGGTTGTGTTAACAAGCTTTTGGGATTAGTTTTTTTTGTAGGGACTGGGGGTCCTGTCACTCCTGTTAATGCTTTTAAACTTACATATTGTATTGTTTCACGCCTTTTTTGGTTCAGGGAATTTAGCTTCTACATACCGCGGGTGTCGTGAACAAGAAGTTGAGTGCAATCGACTGCCCATTCACCTGAATAGTTTAGGAAGTGCTGATACATGCAAATGCCCTGTTTTTGTAATTGGTGTTTTCACGGCCCTTGACAGTTGATGTAACTAATTGTGGATAATGCATTACTTCTTCATCTGGTACTAAGTACCTCTTTGTGGCAACTTGAGTTTGGTATTTGAACAAGGCATGTTTACAACCATGCTGGAAAGGTTGTTTGTTCACAAAGGTTATTTTCAGATTTCTGTTCTAAGTAATGTTTTCCACTGCAACTCTTTAAGCTCTACCCTTTGTGGGTGGCAGACCTCAGAAGACTCTTCTTCAGTTTCATGCCTTTGTAAATTTTGGGAGTCTAAGACTAAGAGTGCAATTTGCACCCATATTTTTGGGGTACCCATATTGTTTGTTTGTGTGTCTATATATATATATATATATATATATATATATATATATATATATAAGAGTGTTCAAATGAGAACATAATCTTATAAAATGTGAGAACTTAAGTTTACAATATTTATAAAATAGAACATGTATTTTTTCTTCTTATTTTTCAGCAATCTTCAACTGTTAATCTACCAAAATTGATGAAATTGATGAATCAGATCAATCCTCACTTTTTACATCAAAGTTATATCTAATAAATGAGGACAAAAGTAATGAATCTATAAAAAAAAGTAACTAATCCAATTAAGGAGTATGGACATATTGAAAATTTCATAAATTTATCTGCACAAATTTATTCCTATCTGTCCATTTACAAACAATCAAAGCCACTATTGTAACTATATTACAAATTAATGAAATTATTGATATTATTGTTGTTGTAATCAGTATATTACAGCTTACACTTTATTAAATCTTCCAGGCATCTATCTATATCTATATGATCTATGATAGGTAAAGTTTTGAGGTATAGATTAATGGCCTAGCAAAAATTCCAGGAATTTCTCAGCATAATCCAAGCCACAATGTGTCTTCACAACAGGCAACACGGCAGGGACCTCCAGATGAAAGTCTGAATCGAGCCCGTCTAGCTTGCCCCAACCTTTGAGCTGTTTTCGAGCTTCCTTGATGGCTGCCCTCGTTGCACAATGGACTGAAGCTGCCAGAAGAAGCGGTGGCTCCCCAGAAGCTGCAAAAGATCAGGGAATCTGTCAACCAAATGCTCGTTGAACAGGTGTGGGCATATATGGTGAGTGTAAATGCAGATACTTTATCACAAGAGAGAGCGTATACGATTAACTTTTTGAGAAAGTCATTTTGTATGTAATCAGTTAACAACTAATAACTAATTTACCAAACATTTTTCTACAATCAGTTAATGCTATCAACTAGTCAAACCCACTAACCCAATCAACTAACAGTTAACAGTTAACAGCCATTTACCAATATTAGATGGGAACACACCTTTAGAGGAGAGAATGCGATTTTGGTGATGCCCACTGTTGAGTACATCGACATTGAACTGTTCCGGGATAGTGTCAATTGTCGGGATCTTATATGTCCAAGTGCCATCAGAAACCACCAGTCCATCCTCATTCGTAAGATACTCTTCGAGCATAAAAAACCCGATTCCCTGAACAAAAGCCCCTTCAATCTGCAACACACAACGTTTTACTACCGTACAAATTAGAAGCTAGGCATAACAACAAATCCATACAAATTAACATCGAAATGCACAGATCCAATATGTGGAGCGTGACCTGTCCCATATCAACAGCGGGGTTCAAGCTCTGTCCACAATCATATATAATATCCGTTTGCAAAATTCTCGATTCTCCAGTCAGAATATCTATTTCCACCTGCAACGCCAACAGATTGTTTAGTTAGCATTAACATAGTCTCTTTATATCTTTCGTTTAGCTCTTATATCACGTGTTCTGTCTTAACTAAAAGTTTATATCTTTCGTTTAACTCTAATATCTTGTGTTCTGTTTTAACTAAAAGTTTCTCTTTTGTTTAGCTCTAATATCATATGTTCTGTCTTAACTAAAAGTTTAAATTGATAACGAGAATGATAATTAACATTACTCTACACCTCAATACAGGTAAAGACTAGTAAGGTTACCTCGCTAACAGCAGCCCCGTAATTCAAATAACTCATGGAACTGAGCCCCGGAACGTAGTAGGAATTTACGGCTAAGTTTACAGCTGTATCATGTGCCTGTAACGGGCAGAAAACATCGACAAGTCTCAATAGTTTCCCAAAGGTTAAACGTAATATGAAATGCTAGTGAGAAAAGCAACCTGGAGAATCAGTGTATTCCAATCGACCGAACCCGTTTGTTCCTGCAACTTCGTCTTCAGTGGGGTCAGTCTTTCGACCAGGACATTGCAGCAAAGCCTTACGGCTTCACAGCTCGATTCTGAAGTAGTACTTCCAGCGGTATACCCGCCTTGAACTAAGCCCAAGGTGTCCGATTGTATGACCCGCACTTTGTCCACGAGGTCTCGAGTTCGATCACATTGAACCAAACCGAGACCATAGGCAGCCATCTGTTTCACCTTCGTGTAGAGCCCTTGTCCCATTTCAATCCCCCCGACCTCTACCACGACGGACCCATCCCACAAAATGCTTACTTTTGCGGGAGTTGGTCTATGTATAAGGTGAACCACAACCGGAACCCTAGAAATACCCCGTTTCTTCCACACGTTTTTCCGGTTGAACTCCTCGATCATCTTAGTTCTTTCCAAGAAGTTTGAAGATACAACGAGCTTGTCCATAATAGCGGGCAAAGTATAATCTACCAATTCACCCGCACTATCTCCATAGAATACACCAAGACTCTCGAAAGTGTGTTGGTTTTTGCTTCGGACAAAATCCACTTCCATCGAGAGAACAGACGCCACGTGTTCCATTACCGCTTCGGCAATAAACGATCCTTGTACCTCACCCGGTCCCCGCATTGCTGACTTGCTAAAATGGTTCGTCTTGCACACCTTCACATCGAAAGATAAGGCGCCAAAATCGTATTTTTTAAGCGCCCCAATCAAGTTACTTGGTATAATCGGGCTTATATCTACAACTATCCCGGCATTTATAAGTATATCGAGGTGTAAAGCTGTTATCTTTCCACTCGACATGAACCCTACACTATAAGTTACGTTTATAGGATGCCTCCCACCCGCCATTATCATGTCGGTCTTTCGGTCGAGGTATATCCTCACAGGGCGCTGCAATTTGTGAGCAGCAAGAGCACACGCTGTCGAGACCTAAATGCACAAATCAATCAGTCTTAAACGCAACTATATATTTCCGTTTTCAAATTCCAAATTCGAAAGGAATTGCTTACAGGCATTGCTCGGATTGCCTTGCCACCGAACCCTCCTCCAACCCTTCTTGTAATCACCCGAATATTATGCTCGGGAACACCGAGACAACTGGCAATCACGCTCTGAGCAGACTCGGGGCACTGACTCGAACTATATACAAGCATGCAGTTGTCTTCATCGGGAACCGATAGAGAAGTCTGTGTCTCCATATAGAAGTAGTACTGTGACCCAAGACTAATCTGGAAATGACAATCAAGAACGCAAATATATTATAAGAATTCGTTCCATTTCAGATAAATCGTTTACTTTGAGAACGAATCAGTGTAGTGAGGGAACTTTATCAATACTACCTTTGCTGAGAGAATCTTGTGGTCTGCTTCAGCCATTCCTTTCGAGAAATCACCAACATTTTTTGGGGATAGAAATGGCGGGACTTCAAAAAAACTCGATTTCTTAACCGCATCCTCAACGGTTAAGATGGGAGGATCTAAATTTTCTGTATCATATTCAACTATAGCAATGCTTGCTGCTGCATTTGCGTGTCTCTGGCTGTCTGCAACCTGGACACACGTAAGTTCAGTTGATAATGGATCAGATCTGTCCACACGAACTCATAGGAAGGGGCGGACTCACTTGAACAGTGGCCTATATATATATATATATATATATATATATATATATATATATATATATATATATATATATAGGGTTGCGTTCACATGAGGACAACTATATATAGGACTGCAGACATATAATGGGCACACGACAAATTAGTATCATGCACACAATGACACACTAGCATACATGTAAACATTAGGTTTCGAACCCAGGCTCTATTAATTAACAAATCTATGCCTACGACATACAAATTATGGCACACGACTACATCCGGCAATGCACATGACATACAGACTAATGGCACACGACTACATCTGTCATCATTTGAATACACTTCTATATATATATATATAGTTCACGGAGTGTTTGAGAAGTAAATATTGCATAAATCCAAGCTTTGCTGATAAATTTTAAAAAAAGAAAATTTGGCTCACCACAAAAGCAATTCGGTCACCCGCACATCTGGTAAGATCATCAGCAAATAGAGGTTCGGTGCCAAACATGGTTTTAGACCCAACATTTTTCCCTCCAGTTGGAATATCTTTGAAAGTGATAAGATCAACGACTCCATTTGGCAGTGAATTAGACTCAAATTTAATTCCCTTTACCCGTGCTAAAGGTTGTGTACTATAAATAAACGCCCCATATAAGCAGTTTGGTGGAGATGGAAGGTCGTCTACATAAACAGCTTCACCTGAAAAGAAGAAAAGGAAAGAAAAGAGAACCAAAGAACAAACGTTATTGTCTTAATGTTGCTGAACCGAATACATCTGTAGAAGAAGAAAAAAAAATACAGCATACTATATAGATATGTTACAATCTTATTTCTTAAATTATGTCGGTCTTTAAACTCTCAAGATCCAAAAGACGCAATAAATGTCACGTTTATCAGCATTAAGAAAACTACGCCCCCTCACGTGTGTGAGTCTGTTACTTTTTGACGGGCTCCAAGCAACACGTGGACCATAGTTGGACTGGGGTTGGCTCTGATACCAATTTGAAGCATGTGCTCCATCTCAACTAAAAACCTAACATGATAATTGGACTGCACATTTATGTTTATATATTATATGCTCAACAAACTGAACAATAAGGGCGTTACAAAGTACAAACCAGAAGCTTGTATGGCAGATCCAGCTTTTATTATTGGTTCACCCACGGGATAGTACTCTTTATTGAACTCCACAACCTGCTTTGCAGAGGATAGCAATCCCCGCTTTTCACTCGGGCAAAAGTAATTATCGTTACTTACTTTGGAGTTCTCCTCTATAAAAGTAGTGATATTACCAAGTAAACCACGAGAAATTGTAGGATCAACGCCAATATAGCCATGAAAGAATTTGAAAACGAAACTGGCAGCTAAGCTTGACCGGTACTCGGGATGAGATGTGCCATTTTCAGGCACCACAGTTGCCTTTACTAGTTTAAGTGCTTCATACAAAACATTGCCACTTAATATATTCCCGGTTAGATAATCCTCGACCTTTGTTGCCCGTATTGCGTGTTTGGTTCCAAAAGCCCCGAAAGCCAACTTGACATAATTGACCAGATATCCATTTTTGGTGGGAGAAACATCGGCCAAGAAGGCAGCATTCACATATGGCAATGCATTCCCGAGGGGTCTGGGTGCAGCTCGATAAGTTTCAAACAGCAACTTGGATTTCGCTGTCCAAAACGGGACCCACACGCTCAGTAGCACACTTCTCGAGTCTAACGCTGGCCTTTCGAGGAACTCCTCCAATGTGAGTTTCTCGCATCTCTGACCCGTCATTATAGTAACACTCGAGCCCACGGCAAGAAGCAAAGTAGCTATATCCGAAGGAAACCGATTCTTCTGTGCCATGACCAAGTTTCCCCCGACGCTAGCCGAGTTCCTAACGAACCCCGAGGCAATTTTCTCCAAATGGTCCGCAATTTTTTCGAAGACAAGCTCACCAGACGAGCCCGAATCGATTTTATTTCCCTCCTTCAGGTTCGAGATAAGTTTCGAGATAGTAACTGCAGCTCCAACTTCAATTCCCGCGTGGTCTCTTTTAGTTAACGATAGTTCGGGGATATACCTAAGGTCAATGTATTTGTCATATCCTTCGAGTTCTTTATAATAACCCATCCCCGTATTACCTACAACGATCTTAACACTTGTACCATTTTCCGCCATATAAGAGCCCAACAAGCCTCGAAGCTCCTCCAAACTAACGGGAGTGTTCCAAGGGTATCTTTCGGAATCCAGATGAACTCTAGACTTGCGTTCCGTTTTTAAAAACTCGGGATAGGTACAAATATCGCTACTTGGATCATAAAAAGGCAATTTTCTTACTTTCACCTCCCGGTTATCCCCCTTTCTCCAAAAGGAATTAAACCCCAAATCCTCGATATCAATATCAGCTGCAAAACTTTTGCAGGCATCAGCTATAGGTCGATATCCAGTACAACGACAGAGATTCCCCGCTATTGCCCTTTCAGCTTCCGAGGCAGTCAGCTTGGAGAATCCCGGTGGGGGTTCTGGGCGATTAAGGTTGTCAGCATTGACAAGAGCCGAGAACAAAGAAACACACATCCCGGGAGTGCAGTAGCCACATTGAGAAGCATGGAAACCCGCAAACCTTTGATGAATCGGGTGGAAACCATCCTTGTTGTTTCCAAAGCCCTCGCTTGTTATAACCGAACAGCCATTTATACTGCAAAGAAGTGTAAGACAAGAACTAACCGTATAACTTTCGACTCGTTCACTCGGAGGATCATACTTTGACAGAAGGACAACACACGCACCACAACCACCTGCAATAATCAAATTTTCACTCTCAAATAACATTCATTGACTAAAGCATAGAATTAAATCAAGAAAACCTCAAATTCAAGAGCCCTCTGAAGCCTTTTGCTGTCAAAATCGAAGAAAATAACTATCTATTTTAAAATTTCTCTTTTTTACACTCCCCTAGAGTAGGGAAAAGATCTAGTTTAGCTCAGATTGAACCACATAAAGGGCAATCTTGTTTTTACCATAAACCTTAACTATGAATTGGATTATATTCCCAACCAGACATTAGTAATCACTGCAAACTATTCCAACAAAACCCAATTAATGAGAATGGCAAAATTCCATGGCAGCAAACAGTTCAAGAACAAAACAAATTAAACCCAGAAATAGATATTCAAAACCAACCAGTATCAGAAGATGATATTCCAAGCTAAGTAAATAAACAACAAAAAAAAAGTTTCTTCCTTTCTTTAATACAACAGATAAATTAGGAAAGACAAACCAAAAAAAGGCAACCAAAACAGGAAAAGCCACAGACCCATCATCCATTAACAAATAAAACGCATACCCATATCAAGAAAACCATGAATCATATCATTCTTGATTCATAAATGCAGGAACTAATAGATTATGAGTTACATATATACATAAATTATTTATATATATATATATATATATATATATATATATATATATATATATATATATATATATATATATATATATATATATATATATATATATATATATATATATATATATATATATATATATATATATATATATGTACCTTCACCACAGCCAAGTTTGGGACTCTTGAAACGGGTGTGGGAGCGCAAGAAGTGGAGCAAAGTGGTGGAAGGGTCAGCATTTGGGAGCTCAAACCTCTCACCATTCACTGCAAACACCAAATTCCCACTTACTTTACTAACAGTAGTTTCTGCATCTTTCAGCTTATCCATTTGCTCTTTTTCCTCCACAAAGCTCACTTCTGGGTCTGGGTGGTGAACCGGATCAAGTGTTTATAGCAAAAACAAAACTTTGATAACTTTTGATATGTAACAGTGTAATAATACCCTTCAATTCCCTCTTACTTTTCGGCGTAAGAGTGACCGTGACAGTCAGCTTGCCAGTTGCCACTCTTCAAGATTCTCATATATTTTCTTTTATTATATTTTATACAATATGTATTCGCCATATTGATCTTAAATCTCTAAAATCTCTACTTAAGAGATAAATTGCTAGTGTGAGTCGTTCTATCGAAATTTAAAAACAAGACTTTAGAGTCGTTCTATCGAAATTTAAAAACAAAACTTTAGAGTGATCATCTAATTAACTGAGTTAACCACGCAAAATTATATTTTTATTATTTTATTGGAAAAAATTAACATTTTGGTATAAAAAGGCATAACTCGTCGACTCGAATCTAAATATTCACAATTCACGTATTAAATCTTAATATGTTAGTGATTACAATATTAGAAGGCATAACATTGTGTGTTTGTCTTTCAAAAAAAATATGGTGTGTTTGTAGTATACAAATTATAAATTTTTTAAAATTTAAATTGTGAATATTTAATAGATAAATTGTAAACATTTAAATTCAGGTCAACGGGTCTACTTACAAAGTGGACCCGAGTCCACAGAATAATTTGCCAGTAAACATTTAATGGACTTATCATCATGTGGTCCAAGGATTTGGACCATGAACTTGGAGCTTGCAACATCTGGCAAATTTATGTTTCTGAGCACTTAGAAATGTGCCACAGAGACATTTTTTTTACAGTCACCCAAATTAAAGAAGCATATAGAAAGAAAGAAGCAAAGAGAAATTGGTGACATCTAATTGAAGAGTGGAAGAAATAAATCTATTTCTTACAATCTTAATTAATTGTTTTCAACCAAAAATCCCAAGTGCAATTAAAGAGATCAATTAAAAGAGACAAAACACTAAAGCCACACATTGAGGGCTAAATGCATATGTCCAAAGAGGAATAAAGAGATAGGGAATAAGCATTTTCTTTTCACAAATTAAACCTACCCCCACCTCACAAATTTCTTAGTTAATTTTATCTAATTATATAATTGGTTCAATAAAAATAATAATTTTCTATTAGTTTTTTTTTTTTTGATCAAAAAGGACGGGGGAAACCCGAGGGAGACTCCGAATACATTTGACAATGATCTAATACATTTATACATTGTTATTGGCTATCCAAGAGCATTATATTATTAGGTATTTAGGCTATATTGAGATACCTTTTTGATGGATTAATTAGTGACACTAGACAAACTTATGAAGTTTAAAGGATAATTAGGAAAAAAAATTATTATACCATAAATATAATACTTTTTCATAAATATTTTTATATCAGATTAAATTGTAATACTTTTATTTTTATACTATTTAATATGATATAATTTTATTAGATGTATAGAGATAAAATTGACAATCTAAGGTATCTTTCATAGGAATGTGATAAATATTCAAGTTGAGAAGAATAAGTCCTAAATGAATGATTTATGAAAGTTGTGTAGTTGTCTTAATTCAACGATAGCTCCAAATACCTAATATTGTCATTAATTCAAGAAAACAAAGTTTGAAAAACGGATACATGTAGTATCATTTGCAAGATTGAATTTTCAAGTGTATATGATATCGTGTCTTACAAATATGAGGCAGAAGTATAATATTAATTTTAAATAATATTTTTTTTAAGACCAAAAACCTAAACTCAATTGTATATTTAAACTTTTTTCAAGTGATAATCTTATTTTTTTCTCTCTTAAATATACGAATATGGGCAATTAAGTTTAATCAAATTCAGATAGATAAGAGTAATAATATAAATAATCAAATTAAAATTTGAAACTTAATAATTAAATAAGCGCTCACTCCATTACCATCCCTAATTCTCACTCATTTTTTTTTATTAAAAAAAGAATTTAATATTGTTAATTCTTTGTCAAAATCTTTTGGTGAACTTGGGAATGTTTAGGGGAAAACTATGAAGTGTTTCCTAAGATTATTTTTTTTCCTCTTAGAAATGTATGATCATGACACTGTCTGGTGATAAATAATTGAAATCTAGATTCATAATGCTTGTCTTCTACTCTATTATTTTTATGGAAAAAAATCAATGTTATAAGTTAATTAAATAATGTCAAAGTCAGATGGTACAAAAAGGGTGACAACAAATTTAGTTTATATAGTATTATCCTATTTTTAAAGTACTTATTAGGTCACTTGTTAATGTTTTTAAATAAATTATTACATTTTATATTTATTTGTATTTACAAGTTAATTAACAAAAGTTATATGTATTTGAAAAAGGTGAAAATTTAATGCATTATATTAGAGAAAAAACAGCCAATAAAAAAATAAGACAGAGTATCTCACCAACCTCACAACCTGACACATAAATAGCGTCCATAACAACAATGTGTAGTGGGCGGCACGATCAGAAAGTTATAGGTATTTAATACCCTATATATTCTTCACAACAAATGTCTTACCGAGGTAGCTTAGTTACGTTGTCAATTAATCAGTGTTTAGTTTTGTTTCAAGTGGTAGGGTTGTACAGGGCCGGTTCAAACATTTTATAGGCCCGGGGCGAAATTTAAAAAAGGGCCCCTATATAAAAGATTAAAATTAAAATTAAATAATACTAATAAAATCATGATGTCAAATAACATGAAATAAGATTAGAAAATTTTTAACAATTTTTTTAAATACAAATTAAATATTCATGTCATTCAATCCTTGCAAAAATAAAGATTAATATTCTGCATAAATAAATGAAATTATAACATATAGGCCAATTAATTCCGAATAAATCCCCATTAATATTTGGACATCAACATTCAACATGAGCAATTCACAAAGATTAAAAAGAGACAATATGAATCACTACATCAAAGTAATTAGTAAATTAAACCAAAAAATTACTTTGCCATTTGACAGATGCCATTTTACTTTGAGAAGGAATAGATACAACAATACAACTTATTCAATTAACAATAGAGCTTATTCAATATTTCAATTAACAATTAGGAATTAAGAATTCTGGATAAATGGATAATTATTTAAGCAACAAACTAAGCCATGACTTGTAGTTTTCAATTCTGCGAATCCCAATTAAAAATGATCATTCTTAAATAAATTATAGAGCTTTCAGAAATCAGAATTCTACAAATTCCAAATGTAGTGCATTCTACAATTATGCAAATCCTAATTCTCAAATGGCCAAATCATAGACTTTTCAACAATACAGTTAATAATATCGTCTAGTTCCCAAATCATATCTTTCAAAAAAAAAAATCTCAAATCATAAAAATTAAAATACCTTTGCAAATTACAATTGTAGACCAGAGTGGTGAAGGCGCGACGAACAGAGTCAGGATCGGCTGACCGCAGAAAAGATTTGTTATTTGTGGATTATGAAAGTAGATTTTCGATTCACTCGATTGCCCATTCTTATTTAGCTTCTGGACTTTTAATAACTCCTTGAGAGGAATTGAACGATTGCTGTGGCGAAGAAGTATTGAATGGTTGCGACTTGCGATGCGCCAATGCCTCTTTTCTCCGGTTCTTCCTGAATCTTCCGTCTATTTAACTTCCATAAGAAGTCATTAAGTCAAAAATAATTAAATAATTTTTTCTAGTATATACTAAGTATATATAATATACAATGTATTATTATATCTTAATCTATGGGCCCCCTCTAGGGATGGGCCCTGGGCAGGGGCCCAGCCTGCCCATGCCCCAGGGCCGGCCCTGGGTTGTAGTGGTGAAAACCTCTTGTGCGCACAGAAATAATGTACTAACAGCAGGAAACCTAAAATTATTTGGACAACTCAAAATTTACCTCCTTCAGTGAAAGATATAGTCTGAAGTCTAGAAGTGTATGATCATGACATTGTCTAGTAATAAATAATTGAAAGCTATATCCACAATACTTGTACTCCGTATCTTATTTCTATTTAAAAGTTCAAACTTCAAATCCCATCGAAAACTTTTGACTAATTAGTGGTGGTAAAGACTTTTTGTGTGCAAAAGTGTACAACAACAGGGGAGGGAGATCGTACATGTAATATTATTACACCAAATTTCACTTCTTATTTCATATTTTTTAATATTAACGTACAATGGTATACTTTGATTAATTAAATAAATGAGATACACTTTTTTATTTTTTATTATCTACCCTAATCAAATTAAGATAAAATATCAAGTTTATTAAAAATTCTAAGTTGTTAATCGATAATGATATTATCTGCATTCGATACAATTCAAAAGTGAATGAATTTTGAATTATACTTAATACAAGAAACATCAATGGGGATACCAATCTACATTATATATTTATTATATTAATTAATTAATGATTTTGTGTCCCCTAAAAAAAAAAAAATTAATGATTTTGTGTCTTATCAATTGGCCCCCTTGGAAGTTGGAATTGATGGGAAATGTGGAAGATTTGTATTTAGGGTTCGACTTTGGATTCTATTGATTGGAAATAGAATTTGACTTTGTCTTTGGATAGATGGTCCTTACATCTATCACTTTGTCTTTGGTATTCAATCTACCACTCACCATAACATAAAAAGTTTTACCTCAATTCCTATGACTTAACTTATTAATTCAGTAGATAATATTTAAAAAAAAAAATCAACGTTCGAGTATTAACAACAATGATATAAAAATTATGTCTAAAATAAACATACTCTTTATATACACTAATATTTAGTCATGTAAAATTTACATCCTCCTAAATATTTTGTCAATATTAGAGATTCAAATTCTCGATTTTCATAAATTAATTACAAATTAAAGGGACCATGAAGGTAATTAATTGTCATCCTTATCTCTTTCCACTTAGTTTTTACTTTTTAATTTTCTTCTTTCTATTTATATGTTTATTTTTTGTGTGGCTCTAAAAAGAGTTGTATTCAATTATTATTGTCGGTGTAAAACATCATTTGCTCAAGATAATTCAACACGTTTCATACTATTATTGTATCAGTTGATATATTGTTAGGTTTTGACATGCTTACACGTAATAGTGAAAGATTTTTTTTTTTAAGAAGATCTAAATAAATAAATAAATAAATAAATAATAAATATACATATAAAACGAATTAACGATCATATACTTAGTAAATTTATATTTAGCCACAACAGGGTTAGGTCAAATCAGATTAGCATAGCAAATGCTTAATTACAAAATTATATAATGAATTAACGATCATATTGTAAATTTATATTAATTACAATTGCTTATTATATGTTAAAACTTAATAAAAAAATTGATTTAAATATTAAATAATAAAATTATTTTCAATATTACAAAAATTCCAAGAACTATATATACACAAATTATGCCAAAACAACAAATTTTCACTATATAATTTCTCAAATCAAATTAGCATAGAAAATTTGAAGTCCCCTCATATCCATATATAGTCTTAACCATATATTAAGAATGTATGTGGTTGACATATTCTTTTTCATACCCATTTGTTCTAGTTGTTGCACGAGCTCTGGTTACAGTTGGTAAAACCTCCGGTTGTGCTTTGTAACAACTGTAGCACTACCTATGTGTGTAAGAATGAGGTCTTCCATTCACGTATGAAGCATCTGGCCCTTGATCGACTATTTCTTTGTTCGTGATTTGATTTCTAATGGATTACTGGAAGCTAAGTGCGCCACATTCCGTCTGCGGCCTAACTAGCTAATTTCCTTACGAAGCCGTTGGGACGTTCTTTATTTCTCCTTTTCTGGTCCAAGATTGGAGTTTCCGATGAATCTTCAAGATGGCGTGTTAAGAGTGCATGTGCAGCGGTTGACATATTCTTTTCATATTTATTTGTTCTAGTTGATCTCCTATAGTTTAGCTTAGTCACAACTCCCTTCTATCTTCTCTCTATTGTACTTTATTTAAAGCAAGTTGGTTTTCATTAATAAATGATCAGTTCTGCTAACTCAATACCATAGAGAAGTAAATTAATGTATAGATTGAATGACGGACAATCATTATATTAATCACGCATATATACTAACAACATATATAAATCTTCATTATATTTTACAGCATCTTTAATTTGTGCATGATGAAGCTAGCTAGAGGTAGCTTAGTTATGTTGATGGCTAAGCAAAAATTCCAGGAATTCTTCAGCATAATCCAGCCCACAATGCTTCTTCACAACAGGCATTGTGGCCGGAACTTCTAGAAAGAAGTTGGAAAAATGGCGGCCGAGTCGCTGTTTTCTGGCTTCTTTGATGGCTGCCCTTGTTGCACAGTGGACTGAAGCTGCCAGAAGAAGTGGTGGCTCACCGGAAGCTGCACAATCAAGATCAACAAATCTGTCAAGGAATATATATTTTTGGACTAAGATTGACCCATGCCGATTACTTAATGGCTGAAGCAACACGTGGACCGTAGTCGTTTTTTAAGAGATTCGAATCCATGACCTTTAGCATGGCTTTGATACCAAATTGAAGCATGTGCTCATTGCACATTAATGATTATATGTTCAACAAGGAACATACCTTTAGACGAGAGAATGCGGTTTTTGTGATGTCCAGTGTTGAGTACATCAATATTGAGCCGTTGTGGGATCGTATCAATTGTCGGGATCTTATATGTCCAAGTGCTGTCAGAAACCACCAATCCATCTGCATTTGTAAGGTACTCTTCAAGCATAAAGAACCCAACTCCCTGAACAAAAGCCCCTTCAATCTGCAACAAACATTCAAACAACCAGACATAATCATATGAATCTGAACTAACATTAAAATGCAAAGATTCAAGTGTCTGTAACTACCTGCCCCATATCAACAGCAGGGTTCAAGCTCTGTCCACAATCATATGTAATATCGGCCCGCAAAATCCTCGATTCCCCTGTCAGAACATCCACTTCCACCTGCAGAAATGAGCAACCAAACAGCCTGTTAGCTCGGTTTTCGTTTCCTTGGCGCTTCAACGAGCAAGACAGCTAGTTACCTCGCTAACAGCCGCCCCGTAGTTCAGATATCTTATGGAACTGGTGTCGGGAACGTAGTAGGAATTCGCGGCTAAGTTCACTTGTGCATTATATGCCTGCAGAACGAGTGTGTTCCAATCCACAGAACCTGTTTGATCCTGCAATTTCGTCTTCACGGG
The DNA here is from genome assembly GCF_001879475.1 of Ipomoea nil. NCBI lineage: Eukaryota > Viridiplantae > Streptophyta > Magnoliopsida > Solanales > Convolvulaceae > Ipomoea > Ipomoea nil. The sequence goes on along the minus strand of NW_017618136.1, from coordinate 99,257 downwards.
GGACAATCTCTCGACGAGAACATTGCAGCAAAGCCTGACAGCCTCACAGCTCGATTCAGAAGTTGTGCTTCCAGAAGTGTACCCGCCTTGCACTATGCTTAACGTGTCAGATTGCACGACCCGAACTCTCCCCACGAGCTCTTCGAGCTGATCACACCCGAGGGCTAAACTGAGAGCAAATGCAGCCATCTGTTTCACCTTTGTCCAGAGCCCTTGCCCCAATTCAACCCCTCCAAGCTCTACAACTATGGAGCCATCTGATAAAATGCTAACTTTTGCTGGAGTTGGGCTAACCAAAACCTCAGCCACAACGGGGACTCTCGAAATCCCCCTTTTCTTCCACCGGTTTTGCTGATTAAACTTCCAAACCATCTCAGTTCTTTCCAAGAACCCGGAAGATCTACCCAGGCTCTCCATAACAGCAGGCAAAGTGTAATCCACTAGCTCCCCCGCGTTGTCTCTGTAGAACGCTTTAAGGCTCTCGAACGTGTGGAGGTTTTCGCCTCTGACACAATCCACATCCACCGACACAACAGACGCCACATGTTCCATCACAGCTTCAGCAATGAAGGATCCTTGTAGCTCACCAGGAGCCCGCATAAACGACTTGGCAAACTCGTTCGTCTTGCAGACCTTTACCTCAAACGACAAGGCGCCCCAATCATACTTACTAACTCCCCCGATTATATTCATTGGTAAAACCGGGCTTAAGTCTACTTCTGCACCTGCATTTATCAGTATCTCGAGGTGCAAAGCCGTGATCTTCCCACTCGACTTGAATCCAACACTGTAAGTTACTTCCATCGGATGCCTTCCACCCGCCATGATCATATCAGTCTTTCTGTCCAGGTAAATCCTCACGGGGCGGTTCAGCTTGTAAGCAGCCAACGCACACGCTGTAGAAATCTATGACACCAGACATAAAAAAACACACAAATCAAAGACTAAAGAGCAACCTCAAACACACACAGAATGCAGCAGTTAAGGATGTTCCTACTGACAGGCATTGCTCTCACTGCCTTGCCACCGAAACCTCCTCCAACCCGTCTTGTAACCACGCGAATATTATGCTCCGGGACGCCCAAACATCTGGCAATTACGCTATGTGCAGACTCGGGGCACTGGCTCGAGCTATATACGAGCATGCAGTTGTCTTCATCGGGAATCGCTAGAGAAGTTTGTGTCTCCATATAGAAGAAATACTGTGACCCAAGGCTAATCTGGAGACAGCAATCAGAAAAAAAAAATGAATCTGTAATGTGTCAATACTATGTATGGTAACCTTAAAAGCTACAAAGAATCATGATTCTACCTTTGTAGAGAGAATCTTGTGGTCTGCTTCAGCCATTCCTTTGGAGAAATCTCCAACTTTTTCTGGGATTAACATAGGAGGGACTTCAAAAAAACTCGATTTCTTGACAGCATCCTCAACAGTTAAGATGGGTGGATCCAAATTTTCTGTATCATATTCCACTATGGCCATTCTTGCTGCTGCATCTGCCTGTCTCTGGCTGTCTGCAACCTGAACATGAACCATGCAGAAAGAATTGATAAAATAAGAGAGAACATATGGTTTATAAGGCCATGAGTTAGACCAGCTAATTGGTTGGATTCAATATTTTAGTGTGCATTATAGCCCAATTGAGTGACCCTAGCTCAATCTTAGTTTATAACAGAACTAAAATATGGATTACATACCACGAGAGCAATACGGTCGCCTGCACATCTGGTAAGATGATCAGCAAATAGAGGTTCAGACCCACACATGGTTATAGACCCTATGTTCTCCCCTCCAGATGGGATATCTTTGAAAGTGATGACAGCAGCCACTCCATCGGGTACTGAATCGGATTTAAATTTAATCCCCTTCACCCAGGCTAAAGGCTGTGTACTATAAATAAACGCCCCGTATAGACAGTTGGATGGTGAGGGAATGTCATCTACATAAACAGCTTCACCTACAAAACAGACACAAAATGTTTAATTTACTGTCACATATGATGTTTCTGAACCAAATTCATCTGCAGAAACAAACCAGAAGCTTGGATGGCAGCTCCAGATTTTGCTATCGGTTTGCCCACCGGATAGTACTCTTTACTCGAATCCACACACTGCTTTCCAGAAGATAGCAATCCCCGTTTTTCGCTTGATTTGGGTAAATTGCCAGTGGGATCAAAAGCGATGAAGCCTTGAAGGAACTTGAAAAGGAAACTGGCAATCACACTAGACCGATACTCGGGATGAGATGTGCCAGGTTCAGGCACCACAGTTGCCTTTACTAGCTTAAGTGCTTCATACAAAACATTGACACTTAATGTTTTCCCAGTTAGATAATCCTCAACCTTTGTTGCCCGAATTGCATGTTTGGTTCCAAAAGCCCCGAAAGCCAACCTGACACGATTGATCAGATACCCGTTTCTGGTGCCACAAACATCAGCCAAGAACGCAGCATTCACATATGGTAACGCATTGCCAAGAGGCCTCGGTGCAGCTCGATAAGCCTCGAACAGCAACCTCGAGCCACCGGTTTCCATTGTTGCCTGAAATGGGATCCAAACACTCAGCACCACAGCTCTCGAGTCTAATCCTGGCCTTTCGAAGAACTCCTCCAACCCGATTTTCTCCCGATTGTGACCTGCCATTATCACGACACTCGAGCCCAAAGCAAGAAGCAAAGTAGCTATATCCGAAGGAAACCGACTCTTCTGTGCCATAACCAAGTTCCCCCCAACACTAGCTGTGTTCCTAATGAACCCTGCCCCAATTTTCTCCATATGGTCTGCAATTTTCCCCAAGATAAGATTCCCAGATGAGCCCAAATCAACTTCACTTTCCTCCCTTAAGTTCAAAATAAGTTTAGAGATAGTAACTGTGGCTCCAACTTCAATCCCTGTGGAGTCCCTTTTAATCACTGAAAGTTCAGAGATATACCTAAGATCAATGTATCTATCATATTCTTCAAAATCCTTATAATACCCCATCCCTGTATTCCCCACAACAAGCTTAACCCGCTCGCCATTTTCACCCAAATCACAGCCAAGCTCCTCCAGGCTAACAGGACAGTACCATTGATATCTTTCAGAGTCCAAAACTATGCCAGATTTCTGTTTTTGTTTTTGTTTCTGTTTCTGTCCACTTTTCAAGAACTCGGGATAGGTACAAATCCTGTTCCTTGGATCATAAAATGGCAATTTACCAACTTTCACCTCCCTGCTATCCTCATTTTTCCAGAAAGAATTAAGCCCCAGATCCTCGATATCAACATCACCTGCAAAACTTTTGCAGGCATCAGCTATAGGCCGATATCCAGTGCAACGACAGAGGTTCCCCGCCACGGCCCTTTCGGCTTCAGAGACAGTGAGCTTGGAGAATCCCTGAGGGGGTTCTGGGCTATGAAGATTCTTGTCAGCATTGATAAGAGCAGAAAACAAAGAAACACACATCCCAGGAGTGCAGAAGCCACACTGAGAAGCATGGAAACCTGCAAACCTTTGATGAATTGGGTGGAAACCATCTCTGCTGTTTCCTAACCCTTCACTGGTTGTGACTGAACAGCCATTTACACTGCAGAGAAGTGTGAGACAAGCACTCACTGTATAATCTTCAACCTGTTCACTCACAGGATCATACTTTGATAGAAGGACTACACATGCTCCACACCCACCTGCAATGGTTATAACTTTAATTTGTTTATTAATGATTCAAGAATGAGTGTTATTTTGGACTGCAATAGTTTTCAGAATATAAATATTATAGGATTTTGTATGGTGTTGATACTATCCAGTGTAATTAGATACAGACTCAATTGTTCCTGGCTAGTTGTTTTAATTCTTAAATTTTATACTATTGCAATATACACACTCTAAAGTTACAGTTTTAACTCCCGGACCATAAAACTATTAAATTTTACTCAGTACATACATAGATATTTTAAAACTTTTTAATATTTCTTCTTTAATTATAATATCTTTAGTCTCCATATTTGATATTTCATTTGTAATTTATTTTAGAAGAAACGTGATTTTAATAGGTTCGTGTAGGAAAAATATGGATGATGTACCACAATTGAAGAGGAAAAAAAATTTAAGGAAGAAGGTTGTCAATTCTCTAAAAAGTTACAATGAATAAAGATAATAAAATTTTAAAATATCCATTTACTAATAGAGTTTAATAGTTTTGTTGTTGCATGGGCTAAAAGTATAGCTTTTTGTAAAGAGTTGGGATTGTATATTGCAACATTAAAAAGTTATGAATTAAAACAACTACCAAAGAATAATTGAGGAACTAAAAATACAATACAAGATAAAACTATATATACATGCATGCATACATACATACATACATACATAGAGTAAATTCAATCGGGTCGGGTAAATGTGACTGAAAACTCTATTATAGGTGAAATAATATGGCCAGAAAACTATATTTTGTTTTTTTTTTAGTACTATTGACTCTAATTATAATATAGTATTTGTTCTATACTTTCTTTTTTAAGTATAGCAGTTCAAAGAGTCAATACCCCACCTTCAGGGTTCGATCCTATGACCTTCTCTCAAGGAGAGCCACATAGGTGTCATGAGCACAAGATGCTTGACAAAATTAGATGATTATGCAGATGAAGTTGATTGATATTGATGGCCGGAAAAGCACATCAGGCTATATATGCATATATGTATGTCAAGCAATTTGGTTGATGGGGTTTGGAAAGAAAGCCTCTAAGCTATAAGCCGGAATCCGACCATACTAGGTCGTTAGTAGGAGTGGAGTGATGTAGGTTGGGAACTCAAAAAGTCCCCCTCAATGTGAAATAAATGTCTTTTATATAGGGATGGGAGAGGGACACATGTCCGGTGTTCGACATGTCCTTCACGTGTCCTAAAGAGGTCCAAGGCTGAAGCTATATATGCTTGTCAAGTGTCTTTAGAAGTTTGACAGGTGGATGGACGCTTGGAGACCATAAAGGTTTAATGATAATGAGGCCGGAAAAATCTACTAATAATGAGACCGGAGAGTATGCATACTCTCTCTCTCATTTTAAAGTAAATATACTAGTAAGCTCCGGAGGACAAGTGGGTTATCCTATAACCCTATCATATATAAAGTATATGTATATATAAAAGAAAAAATCGTATTTAGTTATACCTAGTACTATCAACACCGGAGAAAATGATAAATATATAGTATATATATACTATATATACCTTCACCACAGCCAAGTTTGGGGCTCTTGTAAAGGGTGTGAGAGCGCAAGAAGCTGAGCAAAGTGGTGGAAGGATGAGCATTTGGGAGCTCAAACCTCTCTCCATTCACAGCAAACACCAACTTCTTCTTCTTCTTCCCATTTTCACTACTAATAACACCTGCAAAACCTCCATCTTTCTGCTCCTCCATTAATTTTCAATTCTTTTTGCTCTGATCCACAAGCTTACATCTGGCCTGGGTGGTGTGAGAGGAGATTTATATAAGCACTATAAGCTAGGGAAAAGACATGTTCAACAAGCACTAGAATGTATATGAATCTTCTCCATTGAAAAAGCATGCAAAAAGGTAAGTAGCATGCTTTAATTTCAAACTCGAAAGGGACTGTTTTATGACTTATGGAAATATTTTAATGGTTTCTGTCACTCATCTGTGCGGGTGTGTTTGATTCTACGTGGGTGAGTTTAATCCAGTTTCATCTCATCACAAGAGTCCGGCCTGTTTGGTAAAATAGTTAACTTATCAGTTAATTCAAAAAACTGTTTAAAGTAATTTTTTCCATCAGTTTTTTAGAAAAGTTATTTTGTATGTAATCATTTATAAGTTAACAGTTAATTTACCAAACATTTTTCTACAATCAGTTAATGTTATCAACTAGCTAAATCATTAATCCAATCAATTAATCGTTATTTACCAAACATCCTAAAGATCATTGATAATTTCAAGTAGTAGTTGGGATCTCTGACATTGTTAGCATGCTTCGTTTTCTTAACTTCAATTCTAGTAAGGTTATTGGTTTGAAAACGTGCTGTGATATGATCTTTTCGTATGCTTTTAATTACATATATATTGATCATGTTTGGTAAAATAGTTAGTCTATCCGTTAATTTTAATTTGACTGATTATTATTAATTATTTGACTTGGTTAATTAATTTTTTGTAACTCTAAAATGCTAAAACTCAAAAAGCTGCTCAAAACAACTTTTTCAATTAGCTTTTTGAGAAAAGAAATTATACCAAGCAGCTATCAACTAATGTTATCAACTCGTTATACACTCTAATTAACTCAATCAGCTATCAGCTAACGGACCTATACCAAACAGGGTCAATATAATAATACTTATGATAATTTCCGAGATGATAGAGGTGAGAATGTGAGATATCCTATTTAAAAAGTTGGGTGTCTGTTCATTAACTCAAAAATTTATTCGGTTTTTTAGAAATTAAAACTAGAGAATTGGAGTATAGAAAACAAAAAATATGTTTAGAATTGTTTTTAAATTTTATAAAAATTAGAGAACTTTTTAAAAACTGTTTTCAAAATGAAAAAGTAAAATATCTATCATCATATCTACTTGGTTATATATCACTACAATCACATTTTTATCATTATTTACTTACATATTTATTCATTACTATGATTATCTTCATTATCATCTTCGTTTTATTAATCACCATTTTTTTTAATCTTTTTTACTCACATTAATTTTTTTTTTTTGAAAACTACTTACTCTATTACATTGTAGTATCATTGGATTGATTTTTTACATATATTAGATTTCAACATAAAAATTATACTCCGTATATATTAATTTCACTCAAATAAATATATCTAAAATATTTTAAATATTAATATTATCTAACCTAAATTTTATTGACTATTCGGATTCATCACAAGATATAAGGAATTTAATTAGTAATTAAATTTAAAAATTAAAAAAAAAAAAATCAAAAACTTTGGCACGCGTAGGCGGTGATTGTAACATGATGTTGTCGATTGCATGGCTTCTTGACTAAATCTTTAAATTTGAAATTTTCAATAATTTATAATCTTTATTCTGGTAATTTTAAATTTTTTATTATTGAATAGGTCTATTTTAATTATATTCTTGACAACTATAATAGCCCCGCCAAGCTCATCCCACCAAAGCCTGCTATTCGGCAGGAGAGGGCAAAATAATTTGCTAAAATATGGGTCATAAAATTCAAAGTTCGTCTCGCCTTTTTAAAAAGGCAGGACGGGCTAAACTAACAACGCGTTTGGTTTACGGAATGAATTTTAAGGTAATAGTAATGTTATTCCATAATGAATGGAATAGGCAAATTAAAGAACAAAATATGAATTGTATTCTATTGTTTGGTTCGCGAAATGAATAGACTTTAGGAATTATATTATAGTATTTGGTTGATTTAATGAATAGAAATGAAATATATTTTAAAAGACATAAATACCCTTATAAAAATATGTGATGGTGGTGGTACGTGGTTGTGGTGGTGGCGGCGGCAGTGGCAGTGGTGGCGATGGTGGTGGTAGCGGTGGTGGCGTGGTGGTGCTGGGGTGGTGGTGGCGATGGTGGCGGCAATGGTGGTTGTGGCAGTGGTAGCGGTGGTGGTGAAATAGGAAATAAATTTAATTAGGGGGTAAATTCATTATTATTTGCAGACATCGTGAGCATTATGAAATTCATACTACCTCCGGCTCATTTTATGTGTCTTGGTTCGGTTAACGTGGTTTGACTGAAGTTATTTTTAATCTAATTTTTCATAATATTAAGTTTAGTATTTGTATACAAAATTTATATATTTAGAAACTACACTAAAATTTAAAAATAGGTAAAAAAAAAAAACTAAAGAAAATAAACAAGCAAACAAAAAAAAAGTTAGTTTGACTGAATGAATAGTAAGTATGATAGATAAAATGGGATAGAGATAATAATAAATAGAGTAACGCTACACACCTTTCTATATTTCTCTAACCTTTTCCTCCTAACATGCCATGGACAACTAATTTCTTTTTTTTTTTTTTTTTTTTGAGTTAATTAGTGGTAGTTCAACTAATTCATAGACACCCAATGAATAGAAAGTCGGGAGGGAAAATTCATGAGAAAAAAAATATTTACCTAATAATAATAATAATAATATGTTATGTTAAAGAGTTTTGGCCTAAAAAAATTTTTTCAAGTAAGAGTCAAACTTTATAAATACAACCTAAGCTGAATTCAGATTATTCTCATGGTGGTAACGATGCCGGATGCATATAATAATTAAGATTTGCAGCACTACATTAAACTCATCAAAAAAGCAAAGTGAAAGGAGACAGAATCTATCTTTGCAGTTATTCTTTCTTCCCTTGGTATGACAGAATAGATTCCTGCAAAATTCTGAGGAATATAACCATAACTTTTTTCTTGGAATTGAAGAAGAAACTTTCAAGTCAATTAAGCACCACAAAAAGCCCCCATGCCCAGAAGGAATTAGCTAGATAGCATGGACATTAATCAAAGAATATCTGTTTCCCAAGAAACTCTCTCATCTCATCTGCAGATTATTGTTGTGTTCTTCTTCTCCCCTTTCTGTATATAAACCCTGCAATGCCCACATTCATTTCATATCATAAAACATTTTTCAAGAAAATCTTTAGAACAGAATTAACAAGAAAAAAAAAAAGAGAGTTGAAATGGATACAAGAATGGGAGCTGCTCCTGCACCAAATCAGGTTTTTGAGGATTTTGTGCCAAGATCTGAGTTTGTGACTGAAGCAGATGCTGACATCCTTCAGGTTCATTTGCCAGGTAATGTCCTGTTTCTATTACCAATCGATGTCGATCAATACCGGTGTTGATAATACTCTACAATAATATTTGGGTAACGAAAAACGGTATATATAAAATTATACCTAGTACTTTTTAGTACAGGTGCAGAGACCAGTATTGATAATATCCGGTACGACAAAACTTAAAATATGATTATACCTGGTGCTGATCATACCTGATATCATTTTTTAAAAATATTAGTACATATGGTTGTACCCAGTACTTTCAACACCGGCGTCAGTAACACCATATTGTACTATTAGTATTGTTGAGCGTATACCCATTAATGTGCAATTCAACTATCAGCTTAAGCTTTTAGTTGAGATGAAGCACATGCTTCAATTTGGTATCAGAGTCAAACCAAAGGTCAGCGCCACCCATAAGCGACTACGGTCCACGTGTTGCTTGGAACCCACCGCACACGTGTGGGGGCATGTTGAGCATATAGCCATTAATGTGCAATCCAACTATCAGCTTAGGCTTTTAGTTGAGATGGAGCACATATTTCAATTAGTATTATTGCTGTGGCGTAACCAAAAAAAAAGGAGGGGTGGTGTGGCGGGGCCCGCCTCGCCTGCAAGCCATGGGCGGGGGGCCGCCAATGAAAGAATTTTTTGACCCACCCCGCCTGTATTGACAGCTCTAGTTGTACCAGTATTTTTAACAAGTGCAAAGACTGGTGCTGGTAATACTGGTATAACAAAACATGGTATAGCACCGGTGAAAATCAACCAATGTTGATAATAGATTGAATGATCTGCAGATTTCAAGAAGGAACAGCTGAGGGTTCAAGTAACCAGATCAGGAATCCTGAAGATCAGTGGACAAAGGCCTACATGGGGTGATAAATGGCTCAGATTCCACAAAGAATTCCCCATTTCACCAAACTGCACCCAAAACAAGATCACTGCAAAGTTTGAACGTGGGATCCTGTTTGTGAGGCAGCCAAAAATGATCATTGCAGAGAAACAATTCCCTGCAGAGCCTCCAAAACCATCTGCAGATGAACAGCGAAAGGCGGGGGAAGAGCCAGCCAAGAAAGCCGAAGAACAGGCGAAAGCCGGGGTAACTGAACCTTCAACTCAGCCCCGAACACCAGCTCCCGGTGAACAGAAAACCGGGGAAGAGCCAAGCAAGAAAGCAGAAGAGCAGAGAAAACGCGATTCAGAGGCGAAGAAAAGCGAGGGCTTCGTTGAAGAAGACGAGACGAAAAGCAGCAGCAAGAAGGGGTTATCTGATGCCAGAAATGCAGCCATGATTGGGAGTTCTGGAAATAACCTGGCAACAATGCTGAGACAACCTAGGAGAATCTTGAATGTGGCTCTGGTGATTCTGGTGGTGATTAGCATCTGCCTGTATGTTAACAACATGATTAGATCTTTCAGTGGAGCTGAAGAGTGATCATGAAACCACTGTTATTATCTCATGAAGTGGTTGATTGTGAATAACACGGCTTACCAGTGTGATTCATTTTATGTTTCTGAAATGGAATAAAAGAAAATTTGGGTTCACATCATTCAAGAACAACATTAGACAGTTCAAATGTTTTTTACATGTGTTTCTTGTCTACAAAAGCGAAATTTTCTCGCCCTTCAAGGCTCCTACAAGATAATAGAAGGGTAAATTACAGTAACTCAGTTGCCCAAAGAGCCCACCGCATTAGGTAATGGCAAATTATTATGTGGACCATGGTCCACACAATGTTACGTGGACCATAACAAAAAGTACATTTTAATATATTAAATGTACATTATTTTTGTACTGAATGTACATCATATAATATAATGTATACTCAGAACAAAAATAATGTACATCCCCTGAATACAATGTACATTATTTTTGTACTGAATATACATTATTTTTGTACTGAATGTACATTATTTTACAGTAGACAAAATATGGTTCATACAACTTGTGTGGACCATGGTCCACACAATAATGATTGATTAGTAATGACTTAGTTCCCAGTTATAGGATGGCCCAATTATTAGATATCCACATTTATTCATTTAATTATCAGTCTGGTAATAGATATAGTCTCGATGATAAAATCATTTACATAAGTAACCCTATAAATTTAGGATTTTGAAGAGCAACCCGATTTTATAAGTGCCATTGAGATGATAATTGAAAGACTAAATGTGAAGGCCCCATAATTGGAGGATTGATTAAGCTATTTCTTTATATAATTAAGGGACTAAAAGTGTCATTTTTCTAAATTCAGTTAAACCGAACTTGGTTTTATTTAAGCAATGCATTAAATTTGAGATTTGGGAATAAAATACGAAGTAATACTCATATATCGTGAGATAAACTAATTCAGCCTATTTAGAGACAACTTTTTCATAAGATGCTATTTCATCCCGCACTGTCAAGATTTACATATCAAAAATGACGTACTTGGAACTGTTAATTTTGTGACACATCTCAACAAAGCAATTGCGCCGTCCTACTTTTTAATGCTTGAGAATAGGTTGAGAGCGTTACTCCATGAGAAGTTATGTTAAAAACAAAACAAAATTTCAAAAGGAGAGAGCATTCAAACCTAGTCTACAGCATGAAAGGAATATACCTTGAACATTTGTTTCTTGATTACCAAATTATCTTTTATTCCCAATTTAGAAACACTACATTAAATTTTACGAAAAAGATATTCCTTTTTTCCCAAATCAAAATTTAAAAGAACAACAATAAACTTAAAATCCCAACTACTGTAAACCTGGGCATAAAGAATAGAATTAAATACATTACTTCATTGTCAATGCCCTAAATGATTCTCAGTTTTCATGCATTTTCATTCTCATTCTATACAGAATTCAAGTACAATGAATCAATGGAGTTAAGAGAGAAAATATTACATATTGGTGTTCGGTGTTACTGACCACTTTCGACAAGCGATGGGTAACAACTACAAAAAAAATTTTGGAATCTCCAATGTAATAGAAAAGGCCATATCCATTCAGAAATCCTAAATTTCCAACCACTTTCGGTAATTGGAAATCTCGAGTTTTCTAGCCATGCCAAATCATTTGCAGCACATCATGTTCTAAATGATATGTAGTCTGAAAAATCAAAATCAGAGCATAGTAAAATTACAAGGCATTTATTATGAAAAGGAAGATTACAACAGCCCATCAGTGCCATCATAACAGGATCACAATTGAACTGAACAAAAATTTTCAGAGGTATATTAAGTATAATTCGTTATCGAGAAAGCATTCTAACTTCTAAGCTATTCTCACGTATAAGAAAAATGAACTCACTTGGAGGGCGCAGCCTAGCTTGATCAGTTTCATGTATTAAGCTTCTAACGTGACTGACTTGTTCACTCACTTGTAGCTCGTGAGCTGTGCGCGAAGGAGCTTAGCCGCTGCAACCATATTGCTAAGTGCAGGTTTGACTTCGGTGTACTTGCGTGTCTTGAGGCCACAGTCGGGGTTGACCCAAAGGATATTGGTAGCAAAGACCGTGAGCATCTTATTGATCTTCTCAGCAATTTCATCTGTTGATGGGATTCTGGGTGAATGGATGTCATACACACCGGGGCCGATACATGCACCGTATCTCACGCCCTCTTGGAAAACTGAAAGAAGCTTCTGATCGGACCTGGAGTTCTCGATGCTGATCACATCAGCATCCATATCTATGATTGAATGGATGATGTCATTGAAGTTTGAGTAGCACATGTGTGTGTGAATCTGCGACAATAAAGCAATTATAGCACTTAGAATGTAAACCAACAGACTGTTATCACCTTTATGCAATATGCCTTTTGTCTTTTCAAAAGGATATGGACCGAAGAATTCTCTTCCTGGATTGTAAGCGATTATTACGAAAAAAGGCTGGGAAATGGAGTTACAGCATACCTATCACGAGGGAAAAAGATTAAAGATACAATAGTCTTTTGGCAAAAAATAGTCGGGATTCTCCCTAACACTCCTAGAGAACCATCCAGAGAGCGTTCTTGAATTGTTGGAGGAAAGACCATAAGGGTTGCATATTCATAAGACCGTGACGCTATTGTTAGGCTTTAGATGCACCCAAATTCGTTGCTAGATTTCTCGGGGGTTGCATGTATGTTATCCGATGACATTTTGTTGTCAAAATCTCTAACTTAATTTGGAAGAACCATGTTTGTTCTTCGTTTACTTCGATGATAAGTTTTCTATATATTAATATTATACCTTTTATATATGAGTAAATAAGAATGTGAAAAGTTATTGTCCAATGCAAACTACTTCAAAGAGGATTAGAGTAACGACTGACCTGGGTAGTGTCTTGGACGCCACAGTTGGTTATCCTGAACGAATGCACAGCCCAGTCCAAGTAGAAAGCTTGCTCAGACTTTCTGAGCGGCAAACCCTCTCTCAAAGCAGCCTCATCGATTTGGATAGCACCAATGCCAGCCTTCTCCAGATCTTCAACCTCATCCTTGATAGCCAATGCAATCTGATAACAAGTTTCAAACCTAAACAAAGAGAACCAGAAAACCTCGTTAAAATGTGTTGTCAAATGCGTAGAGGAATGAGCAAAGGACACATCATAAAGGTCACACCTAGGTTGGTCATCTCTGACGAAGGACCAATTCAAAATGGTAACAGGGCCAGTAAGCATTCCCTTCATTGGGCGCTTAGTCATGCTCTGAGCCACTGATGACCAGAAGACAGTCATGGGTTTAGGGCGACTGACATCACCATAGATGATAGGTGGCTTAACACAGCGGGATCCATAAGATTGAACCCATCCATTTGCAGTAAAAGCAAAGCCGGACAACTGCTCACCAAAGTATTCAACCATATCGTTTCGCTGCATTACAAGAAAATTTCCAAGCGTCAAGCGTTCTGCATCTCTGGTGTGCCCTTTGACAGAAATAAAATTACACAATCAAAGAAATTCATCACCTCTGGCTCTCCATGCACCAAAACATCAATGTCTAGCTCTTCCTGAAGTTTCACTACTTTGTTGATTTCCTCTGTAATGGCCTTGACATATTCTTCCTCAGAGATTCTGTAATTATGACATTTGAGACATTTCAACTTCCACTCCTTTCAAAAAAAACTTCCACTCATTTAAATCATTACAGATCCGAAGGGAATAAAATTTTCATAAGACAACTAACTTGTTAGCCTTGTATTCTCTGCGGATTTTTCTGATCTCCAATGTTTGGGGGAAAGATCCAAGGGTAGTGGTTGGAAGAAGAGGAAGATTCAGCTTTCTTTTTTGAGATTCCAACCTTGCGCTCGCACCTGTAGCTCTTCGGTGGTCAGTGCCCCTCAAAGCAGCGGCCTAGGATGAGGAGACTAGTTAATTTTATGATTCAGTAATTGGCACAGACACGATAGTAGGAAGGACAGATATAAAATGCACATACGGCCTTCTGGACATCCTCATTAATCACTCTGGGAGAGGATTTTCTTGAAGCATGGGCTGCAGCATTAGCAGAGAAGAATGCCTGAAGATTGAGTACGCAGAAGTTAGAGGCAATAATCATCTGGCCATAGCATATAGAATGCACAATAAACTCCCTCATGTATCAATAAACACCTGGTAGGGGTTGCTCAAATTTATCTTTACAGTTTTAAACACCAAGGTGAACTTTAGCAATGGAGCAGTACATCTCCCAGCAGCAAAAACCTTTGAAGTGATTGCAAAAGAGAAAAGAAAAAAAAAAGGGTGGAGGGGTAGGGGGAGGACAAAAATGTTGGGTCTATTTGTGTGGCTTTGAAAAGTCTCTGAATAAATCCTCCCTGTGAATGACTTCCTCTCAGGTGATTGTTAAAAATAAAATAAAATAAAATAAAATAATATACAAATAGATATCTAAAATTGAACCTAAACACCTCATTAACAGCCCTGTTGAAGAGTTCAAAAAACAGTTTCTCATTTGAATCGAATGCATAATGTTACAATGAAGTACCTCGTCTTTCTGGCCTTTCAAAGCCTTTGCCAAGGCATTGACTTCAATCAATTTCTGGGCAGCAAATGCAAGCCATGACTTAATTTCTTCATCCATACTAGTTTCGTTCACTAAATCAACTGCAGTGTGGAGCAGCGAGCAGGAGGTAGAGACAACGAGCTTGTCTAGCACCAAACAAAATTGTGCCAGTCAACTACTATTACAAAGTAAAAGATAAAAAATGATATACTATCTGCAGGCTCAGCGGGTGATGGGGTCATTATAGTGAAAAAGTTTTACTTGACTCGTTCCTTTTCCATTTTTGGAAACATGCAAGCATGTAGTTACTTGATCCGGCATTCCAGTGTCCTCTTTTCTTTTCTCTTCTTAATTATTCCTTTTTGTTGATAACTGATCCTACTGCCCAGGATTCGAGTATTAACCAGAAGACAAGTAGCAGAGCACAACATTCAGGACTTTCTATGTATTTACATGTGTGTTTCTCTCATCCTTTAAGGAAATGTTGTCTTGTTATCTATTGAATATAAATACTTAAAACTAAAGTTAGAAGAAACTACCTTTTCCCACTATGTTTTCAAGACCTTGCAAGATACTGAGAGATGTAGCAAGGTCATTAGCCCAAATATTCCTTCCATCAACAACCCCAGCAAAAAGATATTTTCCCGAAGGAAACCTGTCCTTGATTAAATCAACGGTTTTTGATCCACGCACTAGATCAAACCCAAATGCAGTAACACCCTTCAGAGTAGTCATCATTTTGAAAGCTTCGGCAGGAACATCAGCAAAGTATGTCTCAATGAGAACATTTAAACCAGTTACAGATGACTCTAGTTGTGAGTAGGCATGAGAAAACGCTTGTAATTGGTCAGAACTAAGATCCAGGACAAGGCTAGGCTCATCAAACTGAATCCAAGAGGCACCAGCCGCCTTCAATTCAGCAACAACTTCCCTGCATGAGTACATTAAACCACAATTTAGCACATTCTACTTGATATGGTGAATATTTATAATACAATGGAAAATATCGGATGCTCTTACTTGTAGACAGGAAGTACACTGTCAATCAGGTTTAGAAGAGAAAACGTCTTTTCAACACCCTTTGCTGGTTTAGACAACAACAGGTAGGAAACTGGACCTATGAGGACTGGGATTGTATCAACTCCAAGCTGCATCAATAAAGTAACAAAACCTTTCTAAGATTCATTGCGCATTAAAATAAAATTTTAAAAAATCTGAATCTTGTCCAGAGGTTGCAGAATGCAGATAATGCTAGGGATAACACAATTAGAGCATCTTCAACTGTTAGAGAGCATTGTTTAAAATCTCCAACCTTCAGCATAAATTAACTTCAAACAGGAAAAAAAAAAAAAAAATCATTTTAAACTCATATCAAATTGTGAAAAATAGACTTACAGATTTAGCCTCCTTGTATTCATTTACAGCCTTGTGAGATGCATAAGAGAACTTAACATCTGGTCCCAACTCAGGAACAATGTAGTGGCTACACACTCCAAAGCAAAAATTATTTCAATAATCCACCAAACACCAACAAGCACGATTTATCAGGTCTACATAAATGAATAGTCCATTCAACATCCACACTAGCAGATATCATGATTTACCAACTAATAAAATCATAGATAAAGTGCTATTACTCACTAATTGGTGTCAAACCACTTGGTCATTTCCATGGCAGGCACAGCAGAATTACCCCTGGCCATTGAAAAGTAGACATCAAACCCAATCTCACCGCCTTTCCAACCATATCTTGGGGGAACTGCACCTAACATAGTTGTTGCATCCAACACTTGGTCATAGTATGAGAATGTATTGCTTGGAATGTATTTTATACCAGCATCAACCATCTGCTTCCAAATGGATGCCCTGAGATCAGCTGCAACCTTCTCCAAGTCCTCAGAACCACTCTTCCCATCCCAAAAAGATTCCAAAGCAAACTTAAGCTCTCTTTTTGGCCCCATACGAGGATATCCAACCACATGAGACGCCATTGCCCTGATTAACCGGAAAGGAAATTTCAAATTTTAACATCAATTCACACAAGCATGTAGCCCTTCTTGAAAAAATGATTATTAGCCTACCAAAAAATTGCTTGTCCTACCGGTTTTACAAATGGACAAATGAACACTCAATTTACATGAATCCTATTTACCATTAAGCAATGAGCACTCATTTCTCAAACATCTTCCATCACATTAGTCTTTACCTCCCTGTTGGGTATACAAAGTTAAGAGAAGCATACCTATTCAATAACAGCTTTTGATGAAAGCATAAACTACCAAACAATCATTTTCTTGTCATTAGCCACTTGTGTCATTAAAAGCCTAAAACCATGTTCCTAATCATTACTTACCCTTCTATCATTTCAAAGGATATATTCCAACTATGTCATGTACTCATGTTCGGATGTTCCTATCTACGAATAAAACTTAAACATTGTTAAACAGGTTGGTGGAAATGGACAATCAAAGAATCAATGGAAACCTAAACAAAATTTCATTAACAAACAACAATTCCAAAAATCAACTGAAAATGAAGTTAACCTGAAGCAGAAGTTGAAGCGCAAGAAGGTGGCGGGGCGCGCGTTAGATGAGTGGCGAAACGATAGAGGAGAATAGATAGAAAGAGAAAGAGAGGAGAGTGCAGAGAACATAACTGCGAATTTTCTCATTCACGTGGAATCTTCAGTCACTGCCATGGCGGCATTGTGCTCTGTTCTCTTATTTATTTATTTATTTTGTACGAAAACAGCATTTTGCCCCCTTCAATTTTGAACATTCAACACTAACCCCTCACCTTTTCATTTTTGCTAAATTAGCGGTTAGCGGATAACTTATTACATGCAAAATGACTTCCTCAAAAAGTTGATTGAAAAAAAACTGTTTTGAGCATCTTTTTTAATTTTAGCACTTTAGAGCAATAAGTTATTACAAAAAAATTAATTAATCAAACACTCATATTGATGTTTAACCAAGTCAAACAGTTAATTTTTTGAAAATCAAATCAAACAGTTAATAGTAATCAAATAAGTCAAAATTGACTAATAGATTAACTATCAATAATTATACCATGAATCCGAGTTTAAAATACACAATTTACATATTAAATGTTCATAATTTAAATTGTGAATATTCAATATGTAAATTATATATTTTTAAACCTGAATTCACCTTATAAGATAGACTCAAATCTACAAAATAATTTTTCATTAACTATGTTACCAAACAAATTCTTACTCTTTTAATCATCAATCCATCCAAATTTCTTTCAGTTATCCAAAATGCCCTCGTATTTATTTCCTTTTGGGCTCTTATCTATCAACCATGGGAAGATAAGGTCCAAAATGTCCCAAATTCGGCAATTTATATCCTACACCACGGCGCGCGTTGCACTATGCGTCCAGATGCAAAACGACATCGTTTTAATTTTTTTTTTTTTTTGAAATTTCCCGCCCCAGTGAATGGAAGTAGTTTTTTCTTTAAAAAAAAAAAACGCTGTTCAAGAATGTACATAATGTTATACATGAATGTACATAATTATATAACAAAATATACATACTCTTTTTAAAAGATAATACACATAATCTAACATAATACATAATAAACATAAACTTTTAACATAATACACATCAACTCTTAACATAATACACACAAATTTTCTGATTCGGATGTACATAATTATATAAAAAGAATGTACATAATTGTATAAAAAAATACACATAACTGTATGAACCAATACACATAACATTGTGAACAAATACACATAACGTTGTGAACAAATACACATAATCTCAGCAACTTCTTACCGCGCCTCCCAACACTACCCCAAAACGACGTCGTTTTGAGAGGCGCGTGGCGCACAGTGCTATGTGCGCCGTGGTGTAGGATATAACGATTGCCCAAATTCATATATTTCCCAAAAAAAAAAAATAATAAATAAGCCCATAGGCCTACTTTGGCCCAAAAAAGTTGGGTGTTTGACCCATTTTGGAATTTCCCCACACGTTTTAATTGTTTTAATTATTATTATTATTATTTTTTTTTTTTATTTTTTTTTTTTTTTTTTGTATTTGACCATTTGTGGTCCCATTCTACGGGACGATAGTAGTATTTTAGATTATCCAGTTTGGTTTTACGATAACTAATAAAATATAATTTTGACTAGTATTTAAAAAATATACTTTTTAAATAAATGTTGAATAATAATTCTTGAAATAAATATGTCTATTTTAGAAAAGGTTGACCATATTAATTTTGCATATCTTGTCATTCTTGTGTCAACATTCGAAAAATAAATACTACAAATTATTATTATTATTATTATTATTATTATTATTATTATTATTATTATTATTATTATTATTATTATTATTATTATTATTCCCTTTTAACACATATTATTGAAAATATGAACTTTTTCATAGATAAAATAGTAAATGTATACTCCATCTAATTTTTGTTTTTATCTTAAAATTTGTATTTATATTAAAGCCAACGACCAATTATAGACACAGAGAATAATATTTAACTTGTAAATGTTTAAGATTTAAAATTTTAATGGAGTATTAATTAGTACCGATACTAGTAATATCCAATACAATCAAGTACAATTAGGGGTGTTAGTAAACATAATTTTTGATAAATTACTTATATTCGTGTTTGGTAAGTGTTCTATTATATTCATTTATTAAGGTAAACGAACATAACTGAACAAATTTTAGAGTTCGTTTAATAAACGAACAAAGTATGAACATTTGCATGCATTGATGCATACACGTTTGTTAAAGAGTCCGTGAACATATTCGTTAGTGTTTGTTTAATAATGCCCATGAACAATCTGGTTTAGTATTCATTTAATAATGTTCAGGAACATGTTCGTTTACGAATGTTCACAAACATGCTAGTTAAGTGTAATTTACTTTATTTTACACGGGTGGTGGGGTATTGACTCTTTGAGTTCTAGTTGTTAGAGAAAGTATAGAACAGATACTACCTTGTAATAGAGTCCATAGTATTAAAAAAAAAGTGTAATTTACTTTATTTTATTAATTTTAATTTTAAGATACTACTACCAGAAATCAGGGTCTAGATAGAAGTGTAGAACAAAGTGGAACCAACTGGAGCTAGGACCAGAGACCAGGTGGAGCCAGGAACCATGGCCTAGGCAGAGGAGGTGGAACCAAGTGGAGGATGGGACTTGGGAGAACCAAGTGGAGCCCGAAACAAGGACTAAAGTTGGAGCCAAGAACCAAGGTCTAGGTGGAATGAGGTGGAACCCAGTAAACTTAGGAACTCAGGTCTAAGTGGGACTTGGTGGAACCAAGTGGAGCCAGAAACTCTTAAGTCAACCTTTAATTAAACAGTAACTAAAACATTTTTTTTATAAATATCTCATTTTTAATTATGAAGTCAAAATATGTTGATTGTTGTCGAGTTGTTATTTAATTAAAATATGTTCACAATGGCCTTTAAAAAAATTGTAAAAATGTAATTCTCATCGTTTTTGTATTTTTAAAAAATATTAAATGTTACTTTGTATTTATTTTTTTATTTTTATCTTTTATTAAATTTCGAGAAAGATCTGACCAAAACTCTTTAAGATGACCTACTCTTATTTGTTGTTATATTAACACTTCATTTATTTTTTTATTTTTTTTATCAAGAAGAGGGTGTAACCCAACGAAGCCTAAGAAGCGACGTTCATATTATCTCTCCCTCGATGAGCCTTGCGAGGGTACTTAGCGCCGACACGATCCTTTTGAATGGCATCCCGAAGATCCATAGGCTCGTCTCTCAAAACACATAGGCCAATCTGGTTGGAAATGGCCATCGTGGCAAGGGCATCCGCCACCTTGTTTTGCTCTCTGTACGCATGCTTATATTCCACCTGCGCCAGGTCCACAGCTTCACTCAAGCAATGTCCAATAATGTTATTTCGAGTCACGTCACCCATTTTTATGCTCTTCACTATGGCGATTGCATCACCTTCGACGATGAGCTTATCCACCCCCAGACTCTTTGCAAGCCTGATGCCTTGTAGGATAGCCCAAGATTCTGCCTCTTCAATCTTCCCCCTCCCGATGTTGCACATAAAGCCTCCGCGCCAGACCCCTGTATGATCGCGCAAGATACCTCCACACCCGGCTTCTCCACTGTTCTTCCTGCATCCGTCGACGTTTATCTTCCACCAGCCCTGCGAAGGAGGCTCCCAAGCCACGGCGGACTCATGAAGGTGGTTAGAGTGCCTACCCGATGGCCTGCCTTTCGCAAAAGCCGCACTGACCTCCGTATCGTAGTTCGTAATCCAGGCTCTCCGTTGTGTTGGAGTAGTCGTAACTTGCCGGAAGACTTCATCGTTGCGCCACCTCCACAGCCACCAAAGTCGGATGGCAAAACGTTCAGGCCATCCCTCATCAAACCCCATGCTAGCCTCAGCCCTCAGGTTCGCAGCAAACCAATCGTGCCAGCTTAGTCCACTGAGCCGCTCCACTGTACGCCTTGGGAGTGCGGATTCCCAGGTCGCCCTCGCTATCGGGCATCGGTGGAAGAGATGGTGCAGATCCTCCGGCATACCTGCACAACGGAAACAATTTATATCAGTTGCTATATATCTTCTGACTCGTTCAGTGTTAGTTAGGATTCGCCCATGTTTAACCAGCCACAAGAAAAAGTTAATTTTCCCCGGCGTACGGAGCTTCCAAATGATTTTCCAGTCCGGGTCAGAAGGTGTCGTCCTGTTTTGCTTAACCAGTTCGTATGCCGATTTGATCGAAAACTTGCCACTTTCCGTCAAACCCCAGCCTGGCCTGTCAGGCACGCTGTCCCCCGCCAACAGGACGCTCGCCAACCGTTCCATAGTCTCTCGTGGTAGAACATGTTCCAGTTTGTCCCACTTCCACCCATGACTGCTATCCCAATAGTCCGCCACATAAGCGTACAGGTCCGGAAGGCCGATAGGACGAAGCATCTGATCATATAATGGTGCCGGAGTTAGCCAGCTGTCCATCCAGAACCTGGTGGATTTCCCGTTGCGTACCAAACGGATCAGTCCATTTTCCATAAGTCCCCATGTAGCAGTTACCCCTTTCCAAACATTAGAAGTCTTCTTCCTTTCCACGTCCGTTGTGCTAAAGTCCCCGTTCCTTGCGTACTTTGCTTCAAAAAATCTAGCCCATAAGCTGGATGGCTCAGATCTGAGTCTCCATCCTAGTTTAATCATATAGGCCTTATTAAGATCATGCAGGCGCCTAAGTCCTAGTCCCACGACTTTTTTCTCGGAGGTCACCATGTCCCAGTTAATGAGGCTCATTTTATTGTTTCCCTCACTATTGGACCCCCAGATGAACTTCCGGGTTCTTTTCTCCAATTCCATGCATACGCTTTTAGGGAGGTATGTCGTTTGCATAGTATAGGCAGGTATTGCATTCAAAACTGATTTAGCGAGCACAAGCCTTCCCGCTGTGGTAAGCGTCTTCGCCTTCCAGCCTTCTAGACGCGCTGAAATTCTCTCCAGAAGTCCGGAGAATGTGCTGCACGTGGCGCGGCCATGAAGAGACGGGACACCGAGATATCTCCCTAAGTCTTCAGTCGCGTCGATGCCAAGTTTGCTAGCTAAGGCTTCTGCTCGGGCCGGATCAGTATTGCGCGAGAAGAAAACATGAGATTTACTCAGGCTGATTTTCTGCCCCGAAGCCTTGCAGAATTGCTCCAGGCACGCTTGAATGACCTCCACCTGCGCAAAAGTGGCCTCCGCAAAAAGGACCATGTCGTCTGCAAAACAAAGGTGAGACAGGATAGGACCGTTAGTATTAAACTTAACACCTTTCCAATTTTCCTTACCGACTTCCGAGGCAATGAGTTGACTGAGACGCTCCATGCAGAGGACGAAAATGGCGGGGGACATTGCGTCTCCCTGGCGAATACCCCGTCCAGGACTGAAAGGATTAAGCCGCTCACCGTTCCAAGCAATGGATAGCTTGGCCGTGCGGATACAAGTCATGATAGCCCTAGTCCAATCTTCCCTAAAACCCGCTTTCTCGAGGGTTTCTTGGATGAAATCCCAAGAAAGACGATCATAAGCCTTTTCCAGGTCCAGCTTTATGGCCATGAGTCCAGTATTTCCTTTTTTGATACGCATGGTGTGCATTTCCTCCTGATATATAATAATATTGTCTGTGATTTCCCTGTCTGGTACGAAAGAGCTTTGGTAAGGCCCCACAAGCTTTGGCAGGACCGCCTTAAGCCTGTTAGTAATAGTCTTAGTTATAATTTTGTAGCTCACATTACAGAGACTGATTGGCCTGAATTGCCTGATTTTTTCAGGGGCTGTCACTTTTGGAATCAGGACAATGAGAGTATCATTCGTGCCTTCCGGAATATATCCTGTAGAAATAGCCTTGTGGACCATCTCAAAAATTGCATCGCCCGTGGCCTCCCACATTTGTTGATAGAAAGCTGCCGGGAAACCATCAGGCCCCGGGGCCTTGTAAGGCTTCATGTCTGAGAGAGCTTTGTGGACCTCTTCTTTCGTGACTTGTCTATTGAACATGCGCCAGTCAATATCAGGTAGCTGGGGGAACGCCGCCCCAAGGTCGCCCCTCAAAAGATCGTCATCATCTCTGGCGAAAAGATTGGCATAAAATTTCTGAACGAGATTTTTGATCTCATGTTCCTCCGTAATCCATGTCCCTTAGTCATCTAAAAGCCCCAAAATTTTGTTCTTGGACTTACGAATAGTTGCGGCCGCATGGTAGAAAGCGGTGTTTCTGTCTCCCGACACTATCCAATCCTCGCGAGACCTCTGAAACCAAAGCAATTCCTCCTGGTACAAGGTGTCTTCTAGTTCTTCCCGGAGCTTCACTTCCAGCTTAATCAGACCTTTGTGATAGCCCCCCTCTAGCTTGCTCTGAATACCCCCCAGCCTGGCAAGAAGAATCCTTTTCCATTTGAAAATATTCCCAAAATCGGATTTGTTCCATTCCGCTAGCTTATTCGCTAGGGACAAAGTATTGCTTGGAAATTCACTGGCGTTATTCCAAGTCTGGTCCACTACCTTTCGCATATCTGGGTGTGTGAGCCAGGCTGCTTGGAACATGAACCGAGGCGGCGTGGTTCTTTGCCTATCCCCTTCAATTTTAATCAAAATTGGGGCATGGTCCGACGCAACACGAGGAAGGTGAGTGACATATGCTTCTGGGAAGGTAATCCTCCAATCCGTGTTACACATGGCCCTGTCCAGGCGGGCGCCCTTGATACGGTCACTTGTCCCATCTTTGACCCAAGTCAGCTTCGGTCCAGAGAAACCCAAATCTATAAGTCCCTCCTCCTGAATCCAGCAAACGAAATCTGAGCTGCGCTGGGAAGAAAATGAGGCATAATTCATAGTATCCTCCCGTTGTGTAACGGCATTAAAGTCCCCCGCCACCAGCCAAGGTCCCGCAATAGACCTATTTGATTGTCTGAGGTCGCGCCAAAGACGACGTCGGAGATGGTGGGCCGGACTCCCATAAACCGGAGCAAAAAACCACGGTGGAAGCCCCCCTTTAGTAACCTGCAAGAGAATTGCGGATGAGTAAAAAACACGTTAATTTGTACCGGGTCTTTTCAAAAGACCCAGATACCCCCACTAAAACCTAAAGCTTCGACTCGGACCCAGTCAGAAAACCCTAACTGCGAACAAATGGATTAACACTTCATTTATCAATCGCGCAACTCAAACTAATACGTTTAAAATATTTTAATTATATTATAACTCTAAAAGCAATTCCTCTAAAAATTAAAAATAAATAAATAAATAAATAAAACTATCATTATCATATAATAGGACAATAGCACAAAATGTATTTGAACAACTCACCCCATCCCCCAATCCCACACCCTCCTAAACAATAAGACATTATTAATTAATTAATTTCATATTCATTGCCACGCTGTGCCCTCCAAGTTCATTTCTAGTCACAATCACCAAGTTGCACCATCAACCAGTCTCAATATTAGGGCATAAAGTAAAATTAAAGTTAAAAAAAAAAAAATCCTTCTTTCATCAAAATTTCAAGAATCCAACACATCATTGAAAACAATTTTAATGAAGTGATATTCTAGTCACTTTCTATGACAATACAATTAGTTTGTATTCATTTAACGGTTAGATATTGCGTGAGCTCGTATTATCTTATTTGATATATTTTTTTATAATAAAAATGTAACATTTTTCTATAGGTTAACATACATTAAATTTATACTAAAAGTATACATTGCATTGTCACTAACGCTTCTCAAGAAACAAGTAATACTTTTTCAGTAAAATGTAATGCTTGATAACTCATATAAAAATATTACATATATCCATTAAAAATATTGTGTATTTGAGATATGTTCCACAAAAAAAATTGAGTTTGTTAATATGATAGATAGATAGATCGATTCTACTTTTGTACGGTTTGCTCTAATGAACATATTCAAATTTTCACTTTTTTTTTTTTTTTGTAAAGTTCTATTGTGATTTTCGTTGCGATAATTCTAATCAAGTTTGCGATACATAATATGAATGGTTTTCCGACTTGTGACCATCCTTGGGCCCAACATGGTGGTCGAGCGATGTGCCCAACCTGGTTAGCAATTGCAGAGCTGGCTGGGCTTGGCCACGCCTGGGCCAACCAGGCTTAGCCATGCCCAAATCATCAGGGTCCAGTTCTGGGGCTCTTCGTTACTTGATTTCAATTTCCTCCCGAGTTGATCCGCACCGAGTCTATTCGTAATATATCCATCAAGATCAATAAAATGTTTTCGTTAGGAGTCGGATTTGTAACTTTGTGGTTAATAATTAAACAGTCTAACCAACTTAGCTATGTTTAATTATCCCCATATTCCGTCATTATTATTTAGCCGCCTAGTTACATGCGTACTTTTTGATAGGATTATCTTAATTTGTAAAATGTTATCAATGAGATTGGAATCAAGGTTGGCGACAAAAAATGTACCGCCACATATTTCCCGCCTCGTGACCACCTCTAATTCATTGCTTAATTATCCCTACCAAACTTTCTTTCTTTAGAAAATATAATTTTGCTCATATTCCATCATTATCGTTTAGCCCCATAAGTACATGCGTACTTTTTTGGTAGGATTACCTTAATAAGTAAAATGTTGTCTAACATTGAATATATTTACCAGCTTTTAATGATGTCGTATTATAGGTACATTAATTTGACGATCCATATAAGATTGGCATTTTATAACAAATAATTAAGGTGATTTTGTCGTGACCCTTAGCCAAACTTGGTTATCAAGTGTTTAAATTTAAATTTAAAGATATTTTGGTTGCGGTTAGGCAGAGGCTTGTGTTGAACCCTTCCAATTGATCAAAACAATATTCAAAGATAATTTAGCCTGTAGTTTACGAGTTATTACACAAGTGATGTTTATCTCGTGTATAATATTTGACAGTAATTATAGATTTCTCTTATCACAAAAAAAAAAAAAAAAAAAAAAAAAAAAATTGTAATGGTTTGTCACGAGAACTATATGTATAGAAACGAACAAAAATTAATTTCACTTTTGGTCCCACAACTTTTTAGATCTTATCTCTTTTGATGCACAATATTAAATTTTTTCAATTTTGGTGCCTTTTTTGTTATATTTATCAGTTTTGGTCATTCCGGCCAAATTGACGGTGAAATGTTGCTGGATTTTTTATTTTTAGGGGCAAAATCGTCATCCCAATGAAAGATCTTCAATATCTAAATTAAACAAAAGAAAAATCATACGGAGTATTATAAGAGAAAAAAAAAAAGGATTTGCCAATCGTCGACGTTATAAATCTCATAGACCTGTGTCTAGTTTCTGCACGTCTTCCCTATTATTCTCATCGATTAAACACCTATAGATATTATTTTACAGTGATTTTGTGCAGATATTGAAGATGTTTTCATGGGATGACGATCTTACCCTTAAAAATATAAAATCTGGCAGCATTTCGTTGTCAATTTGATCAAAATGACCAAAACTTATAAAATAACAAAGTTAAACACCAAAATTAAAAAAATTTTAAAATTGTACACCAAAAGTGATAGAACCTAAAAAATTGTAGGACCAAAAATGAAATTAATTCATCCAAAAATGACTATCCAACTTAAGATCACGTATATAATTTTCCCTAATCGCGATATATATTACTCATTTGTTAAGCTGTAACTAAGATGAGTATATTAATGACTATTTTAGAAGATATTATTAGAAAACAATTAAGTCTTTTTAATAAGAATCCAATTGGACAGATTAGAAGCCAAACATTAGATTATAAAATTATTATTTGGACAAATTTCCCAATTTGGAAAAGATATTTTGAGCAAAATAGATTTATCTTTTTGGGAAAATAGAAAAGATATTTTGAGCAATTAAAGAAAATAATAGATTTTAAAATGAGAAATTCTATTCACACCACCTATTTTGCTATTTACACCCCTTATTTAATAGGTATAATAACTTTATTGGTTGTGCAAATAGAAAAGTACTATTTGCACCACCATCATTAAATGTGGTCAAAGAGTAATATTTATTATCCATTTATTTTAACAATCAAAATATTAATTTAAAAAAAAAAAAAAAAAAAACGAAACGTCACCTTCTCCGATGAGAAAGCGACCCACTGGGCTGCCTTCTCACCGGAGAAGGTGATGTTTCGTTTTTTTTTTTTTAATGTTTTAATTAATTAAATTTTGAATTAACAAATTATTAATTGCAAGTTTGACCAGGTGATGCAAATAGCAAAATGTACCCCATTTGGCTATTTACACTACCTACTAATTATTAAAAGTTTTCACTTTTTATAATTTCAAAATACTTTATACCCACTTTTGGTCAAAGAGTGGTGCAAATAACAGCACCCTTTTAAAATCACTTATTAAGTAAGAATATATATGTGTTTGGTATGAAAATTAAAATAATTTTCCATATTCTTTCTTCCTTTTTCTTTTTCTATTATTTTTTTACTAGGTTTATTTTTCTTCAGCAATTGTCGTTCATTAAGCCGTAACGTCTTATATCATAATTATAGAACATTCATATAATATCATGCATACTATTATCGCACACTTCATAAAATTAAAACTAAGTGCTTCACCGATAATAATAATAATAATAATAATAATAATAATAATAATAATGGAAAATTGTAGTTTATGTCCCTCACAAATATGTCAATTATCAATGTCATCCCTGAATTATTAGTGGTGTAAATGTTGTCCCTCAATTTTCAAAACGTGACATATATCACCCCTCCCCTAATAAGAAGAAGGAGAAACATTATTGTCAGCGGAAGGAGAACAAACGAAGAAAGAAAAATGAAAAAAAAAAAAAAATGTTGTCTTTGAACAAGAAAAACAACGGATAATCACATTTACACCACAAATAATTTAGGGAAAGGGCAATATATGTCACGTTTTGAAAATTGAGGGATAAAATTTACACCAATAATAATTTTAAAGTGACATTAATAATTGAAATATTTGTGAGTAGCATAAATTATAATTTTCTCTAATAATAATAATTACACAAATATATATATATATATATATATATATATATATATATATATATATATATATATATATATATGATGTGCCACTATTCACAAAAGCATTTTGTAATTGTATGTACTAATTAAAAATATGTATTCGAGCGTTTGTAATTGTTAAAACTTACGCTAACAAGTAATACAAAATCTTTATGAATTTCAAAGAAATCATAATGTCATCAAACATTATAATCACTTACATACATATTATAATATATATATTTTTTAGAAGACATATTATAATATATAATGTAAATTATGCTATAATTTTTTTTAATTACATTTTCAATTAGGATGTCACATTACACATCCCTTTTCTCCATCTTCTTCCAACTTGATTTGTAATTACTCAAATACACATGAAATATTATATGTAATTGCATTTAACCAAAAAAAAAAAAAATATTTTAAATTTCACTTTGTTCAACGGTAATTTTATTAATAAAATATTAACTATATATGATTGTGACAGATATAATATTACTTTTTCATTTTTAGTACTACTGACTCTATTAAAAATATAATATTACTTATTTAACAAATTTTGACCGTTGATAATATTATTCCAAAAATTTTAAACGGTAGTAATAATTAGGATTAGATATTTCGAGGATACAGACCATAAATTTTTGCACACTTAGTTTATTACCATTTTCTTACATTTTGTTTTGCTATTTATGAGAGTCTGAGATAATAAACAAAGCATCATCATCAGTGCGAGTGTAACTTCCATTTCTCTGAACCTTCTTTCGTGTGTGTACTTTTCTCTCTCTATCCTCTGAAGTCTAGAGAGTCAATTATTCTCAAGGAGAGAAGAGTTGAACAGACTGTTGGAAGAGAGAAAAAACCCAGAAACCTCTGAGGTACATAAGATTTTCTTGTATTTGTCTTTTCCTTTTTCCATGATCAAAGCTGGGATCTTTTTGTGTTATTGTTTATGTCTTTCAGTTTGTTCTTGGCGGGTTGGGGTGGGAGGGGGGTGGGGGGAGTTTCTCATCAAACCCAGAGTGTTTGAATTATTAATCTTTAAGATTTGTGGGGCGGGCATATCTGTGTTGTTTTTAATGTCAAGATTTCACCTTTTTGCTTCATTGAATTTATTGTTTTGGCTTTGTTTAATTCAAACACCAGAAGAAACTTGTGGTTTTGTTCTGTTCTGATTCATCTATATGTTTTTAATGGCTGCTTCTGGGTTCAAGTTTTTTTCTCTTTTTTCTATGAATTCTGGGAAGTTTGGAGTTCTTTTGATGGGTGGGGTTCAATCACAGATTTTATGATTGTATAAAGCAGTAAAGCTACCTTTTTCTCTGTCTGATTTTGGTTGAATTATAGTATCTGGTGTGATCTTCATTGTTTTCTTTTCAATTCAACTATGGTTTATGTATCCTTTTCTGTTTGATAAACTGAATTTTGTTTTTTTTTTAGGCACTGAATTTGCAGGTTTGGTTGTTGAATCCCAAATTCCCAATTGTGTTCTTGGATTTAGAGGCTGCTGGGATTGAAGATGATGATGTTTGATGATATGGGGTTCTGTAATGATCTTGATTCCTTCCTGGCTCCTCTGAAAGAGCCAGCTGATATGGTTGCTCCACCGCCCGGGGCTGAGCCCGAGGCGGCGGTGGTGGTGGAGGTGGAGGATGACTATAGCGACGATGAAATGGATATGGAGGAGCTGGAGAGGAGGATGTGGAGGGACAAGATGAAGCTGAAACGTTTGAAGGAGATGAGCAAGAGTAAGGAGGGCGAGGGCGAGGATGGGGCTAAACGGGAGACGAACAAGTCTCAGGAGCAGGCGAGGAGGAAGAAGATGTCGAGGGCTCAGGACGGGATCTTGAAGTACATGTTGAAGATGATGGAGGTGTGCAAGGCTCAGGGGTTCGTTTACGGGATCATCCCGGAGAAAGGGAAGCCGGTGAGCGGGGCGTCTGATAATTTGAGGGAGTGGTGGAAGGATAAGGTGAGGTTTGATCGGAATGGCCCGGCTGCAATAGCCAAGTACCAAGTGGATAATGCTATCCCGGGGAGGAACGAGAACTCGAGCCCGGTTGGGCCTATTCCCCACACCTTGCAGGAGCTTCAGGACACCACGCTTGGCTCGTTGCTCTCGGCTTTGATGCAGCATTGTGACCCCCCTCAGAGACGGTTCCCTTTGGAGAAAGGCGTTCCACCGCCCTGGTGGCCTACCGGGAGCGAGGCGTGGTGGCCTCAATTGGGTTTGCACAAGGACCAAGCCTTTCCCCCGCCTTACAAGAAGCCACACGACCTCAAAAAGGCGTGGAAGGTCGGTGTTCTCACCGCTGTCATCAAGCATATGTCCCCCGATATCTCCAAGATTCGCAAGCTCGTAAGGCAGTCCAAGTGCTTGCAAGACAAGATGACCGCCAAGGAGAGTGCTACTTGGCTTGCCATCGTTAACCAAGAGGAAGCCTTGGCTCGGGAGCTTTACCCCGAGAGGTGCCCGCCCCTATCCTCGACCGGTGGGAGTGGGATGTTTTCTGTGAACGATAGCGGTGAGTATGACGTTGAAGGGGTCGATAACGACCCCGACTTCGATGTTCAAGAGCAAAAACCAAACAACATCAATTTGCTGAGTATGGGTGTTGAGATGTTCAACAACAAGAGGAAGCCCGGGAATGAGCTGCCCATTTTGTTGGATCATAGGATCTATACTTGCGAGTTTCCTCAATGCCCTCACCGAGAGCTCGGGCTCGGGTTCGAGGACAGATTGGCTAGAGACAATCATCAATTAACTTGCCCTTACAGAAACTCTGCTCAATTCGGGGTTTCGAACTTCCACATGAATGAAGTCAAGCCCGTGGTGTTTACTCAACAATTTGTGCAGCCTTCAGCTGCTGCTGCTGCTACTGCTACTGCTACTGCTGCTCCACCCGTCAATCCAAGCCCGCCTTCCTTCAATCTCTCGGGACTCGGTGTTCCAGAAGACGGGCAAAGGATGATCAACGATCTCATGTCGTTCTACGACACAAACATCCAGGGGAACAAAATCTCGAATCCTAGGAACTCTGGACCTGCTAAAGAACAACCTCTTCAACAAACCAACATTCAGTGTCATCAGGGCGGTTTCCTTCAAAACCAAGGGATCATCCCGGGGAATATCTTCCAGGAGAGCAACATTTCCTCGACTCGTCCCATGTTCACATCGGGAGACCAGTTCGAGCAGCCCAAGGCTCTGAACTCCCCTTTCAACGTCAGCTCCATCGAGACACTCCCCTTCATGTTTGGCCCTCCCTTCAACCTCCCACCCTCCGATTACTCTGAAGGCTTACTTGGCGTTCCACCCCTGCCAAAGAAAGACATCCTCAGCTGGTACTAGGTTGTCTGCAGCCTCGCCTCGCCTCACCGCTCTATGGACCAAGAACGCAACTCGATTTGGTCTGCCATTTTCAGGTCCAAAAACACCTTACAGCTATGCCATTTCCATTTCCATTTCCATTTCCCATATAGTTATAGAAAGTCAAAGGGTTATATTGCATGGAGAATATAATTCTCTCTTAGATTTGCTAAACTTATTATAGGTCTTTAATAAGTTCTATTTTTGATCTTCCATATAGGAACTTTTATTATTATAATTATTGTTATGTGTAATCTGTCAAGCAAGCAAAGGGCAGTGCAAAATATGCCTTTGTTATATCTATTGTATCTTTTTATAAGTTGGTTGGTTATGTTTGAATGTTAAAAATCTGTTCTTCTGAATCTTTCCTTTCAGTTTTATGTTTTTCATTTTCATGCATGAAATCTTGGTACCCCCCAGTGTTGTCTCATGGTAAAAATCTGAAATTAACTGCGGGTTAATCGAGTTTGATCAGGATTAAATTTACCTACAACTTTTACAATAACGCTATCTATGTTTCATATGTGTATGTATATATGATAGAGACATTAAATTCGAACCACTGATCGAGAAACATGACAAGAACATAAAAAGGAAGTCATTCAAAATTAATTACAATGATAATATGGTTTACATACTAGGAATATTCTTAATTAGGTAAGTTGAATTAGATAATGCCCCTTTCATTAGTTTGATGATAACTACATAGCCATCCTCAAAGGATGGCAGTTGATTGTCTCTTTATGAAGGAAAGAAATCTTGGTACTATATTTGCTATGTCCCACTCTTTTAGGATGGTACATTGCATTGTCACACTTCTTCTTGTTGTGTTCCCCATCTAACAATTATATGTCCAAATTCTTTCCCCCACAACACCTCCCCCCTCCCACCCCCCACCCCTAAGACCCTCTTTTTGTGCCAAGAGAAAAGGGGGTGTGATATTTTTTAAAAAAAAATTATTTATTTCTTACGATGATAAGTTATATGTTCTTGATGTGATTGAATAGATCAGATATATTGTGTTAGGTTTAAACTTTAAGTACGCTTTATAATCTTACTTTTACTTAACAATTTGCATGTTTTGAACTCAGCTATAACAAATGTATTTTGCACTATTTTCGTTTTCTTGAATCAATCAAAAAGTTTTTTCTTTGACAGTCGTTTGGTTCGTAGAAAAAGAAAATTGTTTCCTCCATAATCTTTTATAACTGTAAATTCTCATGTTTGAGTATCTTAGGTTTTACAAATTCAGTGTGAAATTTTACCGACTAAATAATGGGATATGAAATCATCTGTTATTATTCCTTTCTCACTGATTTTAAATTTCATTCGTCGTATATTTCTTTTGCGAGATAAACATGTTATAAGCTTTGAAAAATACACAATTTTTGCCAAGGAATTCAACACTAATAATTCTCCCTTTTACCAAAGAAAAATAATTTTGGTTTTTTTAAGGTATATTACCCCACCTATCCATCAATCAGAAATGACAAGTGAATAGGAAATTATTTGACTTGAACAATACACATTAGTTGGATAGCTTAGAAAAAGAGAGAAATTATTGGTGACTTTGAAGAGATGACTAAGACTTATCCATTTGTTCTCATCCTTAATCATTATAACATCCTCAACCATGTGCTTCTCATTGTTTAATTCTCAAGTCAATAGTGGAGAAGACTCTTGGTGGGCTCCATTAATGGCCATCTTTTTAGACCCCCCTCCCCCCCCTCCCTTACATGTTGCCATGCTACATACCATCCCCAACTTATTATTACCAACCATAATTACACTCATAATAATAATTAAGGAGTTTCGATCTAATTAAATTACTGTGATTTAGTATTGGTTCTTTTTTTATTTTAGATATTATAAATACTTATTTTTATAATACTCGATGTAACCAGACATAACATACATTATTGTATTTAGTATAAAAGGTATTAGTGATGAGTGTTGAATGCTGACCAACATCTTAAATATTTGGTTAGAGTTTGGCTAAAACTAACATTCAATGCAACAGGAGGACCTTGAATGATTTTAATTAGTATAAAACAATCACTAATAATTATTATAGATATTACAAAGTATTTACAAAATTAATAACAAATGATAAAATATCACTTTCTTAATAATTAGAAAAATCTGTGGTCACTGTTCGATGTTATACACATGATAAACTTCGCTTCTGTGTAATGACCTGTAAATTACACATGAGAGATAACTGCATTATAAAAATTATGTAGGATTGACTCAACTTAAAGAGTGTTAGATGATAAATATCTTTGGCACATATTAATTAAGATTGTATCTTATTTGAAATTGTCTACAGTAAAAATATAATCAATCAATTTTTTTTAACCTCGTACTGAAAATTAAGATTTACCGACTTGACAAAACTTTTGTCGTCACGTGAGAAGGGTTTTGTTGGTGGCACCTGTTAAGAGATAGCATGCACCTGGACAATTTTCACATGTACACCAGATCCAATACAGCTATTCCAAGTGGAATATATATTTTACTTAATTATTCATTTCTGTATTTTACTTAATTAATTATTCATTTCTATATCTATTGCGCATGCATATTGAACAAGAACTTTAATTAATTATGTTGGAAGAGAAGTTTGTAATGTGTTGAATTTAAGAATGATTCTCTATTTTTTTTTTTTTTTTTTTTTTTTTTGTTGAAGGTCAACCAATGGGTTGTATTCATAGATAAGCTGAAATAGCATCAGGTGAGATAGTATCCCAATACATAGCTGTATCATACTGAAAAGCTGTAGAAGCTAAACTATGTGCTAAATAATTCTGCGATCTAGGAATGAAATTAACATGACTATAATTAAAAGTAGATAAATAGTTCCTGCATCCATCAATAGCATAGCCAATATATGATCGTGACAGCAGTTGTGGTGTGGTTAAGTAACTTTGAAGTGTCTGGCAATCAGTAAATAGCTCTATATTTTGCTCTCCACGTTCGCGTAACCAAGATAGGGCCTCCTTAAATGCATACGCCTCGGCCATTAGTGGGGAAAAACAATGTGGCAAGGGTGCACTGTACGCCGAGATAAACTGACCACCTGGTCCTATTAATACCGCTCCTACCGTTGCTGTATTGTCCGCATGATGATATCCGGCATCGACATAGCATTTGGGCGTTAATTGTGTTGGAGCGTGGTGTAGCATAGTATGGTGGACAGCATGGCTCACGGCCAAACCGTGATTTTCTCCTTCGGCTCCCTGGGCAGCAGTCAGCGCTGCAGTGGCGCTGGTTGGCGCGGGATTTGTCTCCGCCCTTGGCACTTCTCCGTGTACATGACGCCATGCAGCGAAATCGGCCTGGGCCGTGGCTACCAACCGTCTTGGTCGGGGCAAACATGCTTCCCAAACCGCACCATTCCGAGCTCTTCATAAATGGTAAATAATTGCAGCTGCGTAGGCAATACCATCAGAATGAATATTTAACATTGCACTAAATCATTCATAAAAAATATTTGTCACAATATTTGGAGATGGAAGGTTAGATAGTGCCCAAATGATATTTGTATAATCACACAAAACCAATGCATGCATAATATCCTCATTTGCAACTCCACACATGGCACACACCGGATCAACCTCTCCTCTTTTTATACGTAAGTTGTTGGTAGTAGGAATTAATGTCGAGAAACACATGCACAGGGGATCTTCATTGTTATTTACTTTTATTGAAACTATTAGAGGTTTAATTCAATGAAAGTGGGTGTGTTAGTTTAATCAAATATATTACTGAACATATATAATATATAAAAATAAATGTGCAGTTTAACTATCGATTCAGACTTTTACTTGAGATAGAATATATCTTTCAATTTGATATTCATTCGATAAAAAGAAATTATGGATTACGTGTTGTTTGGAGCAGAAGAAACAATTGTGCACTTTGAATTGAAGTTACAACTATTGTGAAAAAGAGCACTAGGCAAAATATTCTCATGAGTAAAAGTCAAACTTTATAAGTTATAAAGTTTGACCCTGGCTGAATTTAGATTAAGGCAAAAAAGAAGGGTAAACTCCCTTTGACATGTTAACCACCATACTCGTATATAGTGACAATTTTTACAAACACGGATGTTTTTTGTATCAGATACAACTACCGGTATTTATCAATACTTATCTACACGATATCTAATATAATATACATGGGTGAACCCAATACATGCAAAAGGCACCAGGGCATAGATATGACCACGGTTCGGTTCGGTTCAAACCGAACCAGAATTGGAACCTTGGTCATGGCTACCAATGCGGCCATTTGAACTTGCTAAGAGCAACTCTAAGGAGACCCCATTTCGCAAAATATCAACGCCATTGCACCATCCCCTCATTTTTTGGAACTCCAACCCACGGCAAATCGCCAAATGATGAACAGTGCTACGCCATATTTGGCGCAACAATGTTCATCCACGGCATTTTCCTAAAAAAAAATTAATTCCTGTTTTGCCCTTACTTTTATTTGTTAATTCCTTTTGTATTCTTTATTTTGTTTTTATCTATTTATATATTTCGTTAAATACTTAAATATAAATATTATATTATTATAAATAAATTATATCATTTGAAAGATATCATCAAGACGATTAAAACGAGACTAATATTGAATATATATTAATTAAAAATTAAAATAAATCAAACATAATAACATCATAAAAATAATGTTACTAATTTTTTTTATTTTTTTTACATCACAAATTATTATATTTTATATTACACTAATTAAATTCGAATTAATAAAATTTTGAAATTAGAGAAACCATATTATTTTAGTGTAGAATAACATTTGATGTAAAAATTTGGTGTTTTGGTGTAATGAGTTGGAGATGAATACAATTTGGTGTAGAGAATATTCTCTTTGATGTGATATTTGTTAGAGATTTTTGGTGTTTTGGTGTTAAATGGGTTAGAGATACTCTAAACATGTACCAAACATTTGGTAAGTTGTTAAAGGAACCAAAAGATTGATTATTTAAGATGAATATATACAACAAATACAGTTCCCCACAATAGACCATAATCTCTTCATCACTATCTATATCTCCTTTTACAAGTTTAACTATGCCTAAAACATAATATATATGAATGACTATACTGAGCTCCATTATTTCATATCTTCAGTCAAGCAGTGATGTAAAAGCTCAAAATAAGTTTACCTCTTTTTATTCCCGCCTCGATCTATACATACGACATAATAATGATGGTTCGATTCGTTGTTTCCTGTATCTGTGCAGTCTGGTTTTATTAAGCATTCGATGCCATTTCATGGTTCCGGATCCTTCTCGTGAGAAGGAATGCTGTTCTCGTGGCTCATGATTTTCACTCGAGCATAGACACTTTTAGCGTCTTGAGTGGCCTTCTGGAGATGAGTGAACATTTTAACAGAAGACTCTGCGAATTTGGTTAGCTGAGCAAGGAAAGTAGCGAAGCTCGTTTGGAAACGATCATACCCTGCAATGAAGTCCCCCGAGGCATCGTCTCGTGGGGGAGGATTAGCACCCTTGGCTTGATTTTTCTCGTGGCGGGGCAAGAAACGAGTGACTTCAGCTGCTAAGCTCTTCGTGGCATCGACCACGTCTTTCGTGGGCAAAGACTCGAACATGTCCATCCAGACACTACATATGGCATATATCGGTGGACCGACCTTTCGGGCAGGTAGTAGCTGTTTCCTTTTCTTCTTGGAAGATTTGTCTTCAAAAAATACACACTTCAAGAGCCACATATGAATCGCTTCCACGTACGTTTTCTGAGCACCTATCCACTTCATAAAGCTCGAGGATAGCGAAATCAGCTCGTTTTCAAGGTCGATAATAGTCTCCCGGTGTGAATCTGAATTCATAGAGACCTTGATGTTCCCGGGGGAATGGGCTATCGATACAATGTGGAGCTGAAGTTTGTGGCAATCGAGCATCGTTTCCCACATTCTCCTTAATCTGGATAAAACCGAGGAGGCAAGTACAGTTCAAAAACTAAATCAGACTTCAAAACCTTACAAGAAAACCTCGAGTTACGAGGAGGCATACCCTTCAATCAACTCCTCGAGCTGAGGTTGAAGTTCTTTGTCTCTCAATTCCTCGATTTTCCTCGAGATGGAGTTGATTCGGTGGATGGCAACGCCAATTCTCGAGTGCAGATCCTTCACCACAGCGCGTACTTTATCAATCTTTCGTGAACTTTCTCCCTTCGATTCTAGCTGTCTAAGCACCTTGCGCCTCGAATCATATATACTTCTGACCATCTCACAAGCCTGAAATCAAAGAAATTTATATTTAGAAATGTTGAAAAATAAAGAGTTAGGTTTATCCATAGGGTTGTGTCTGAATAGGTAAATATATATGTATTATGTTTCTTTATTAGAAGCACAGAGATAATATAGAATCATATATTTTCTATATCTTTCAGTCTTATATACATTTTCTATTCTTCATTCTTGTTTCCGCCTAACTGGCGGGTGGTTGTTATTCTCTACCGGCTAGGCCATTCCATCTTCCAAATTCAACAAGAAACAACAAATGAAGCTCTTATGTAGATATACTAGTAAACAAGTGCATCTCGATTCTCGAGCATATATATATATATATATATATATATATATATATATATATATATATATATATATATATATATATATATATATATATATATATATATATATATATATATATATAACCAACATAATACCTTAACTTCGTCATAAAGCTTCTTCTCCCAAGCAAACAGCCGATCTAAGGTCGAAGCATGACTCCCCGAATTCATACAGAAGTTATCGAAAAGGTTATTCGAGACATCTTCAACATCGTCTGCTGAGTTCACACCGAGTGGATTTCTGGAAGACGAAGAACGTGATGATGCGGTCCGGTGCCAAGTCAGATACTTAATAGAGGCATGAGGAGGTTCTGAAACGAGAATAAAAGAATTCGGTGAAGTATATCAAAAGTTAACATACTTCATAGCTCGAGGCACGAAGAAATGCTACAAGTAATAGTAAATTACGAGGAGGCCCACCTTCGGGAACTTGGCTAGGATCTTCACTGCAAGAGAAACAAGATTTTAACAATGTTTTCGATATTAAACCACCTGCAAAGTAATAAATTGCCAAGAAAAGATTAGGAAAAAGGTAAATTTAATTCCTTATGTGCATTAATGTGAGAGATAAAGGAGGGGATGGAGTACTTTCTCTCCCGGGAAAAATTGGACGAAAATGGAATTTATTTGCTTCGAGCATCCGGGGTACTTCTCGTCCTGAATCCGACGCTTTAACGAAGAGGAGCTCGATATCTTTCATGCTGGAAAGGAAGTCCTTTGAAGCAACCTTATTCTCGGGATTGTTTTCTCTTCCCGGGGTCGTTGTCACACCGTTCCCGACTAGTCCTCGAGATGGACGTCTTAACGGGGACGGATTAGGTGAATTGCTCTCCCCGTTCAAAGAATTTGCAGCATTATCCATCGTCCTATTAACATTTTCGAAGCTTCGAACCAATGTTTCTGTAGGAGGGTCATCAAATTCATCATCCGACTCGTGTGACTCGACCCTTCTAGGGGAGGAAAAATTCGGTTCTTCATCTTCCAATAGAGAAGCCCCGTCATATCCAGTCTCGGTTGCATTCTCTCCCGTTGCTTCTTTCGGGGAAAAACGATTGCTAGATGCATGACCATGATCGAGACCGAAAAAGTCCCATTCTGGAGCTTCTAACGAGACGGGAGGGGCTTCTGATAGTGACGTTTCGGGCTTCCCGGGGCTCTGAGGGGCGTTGGAAGTAACGGATATAGTAACCGGGACAACGGGTATTTCTTCGACTTTCCTCGAAAACGAACCTCTAAACTTCATGTGATTTGCGTGGTATCTTGCAGAGGTGGGAGGCGAAGGGGACGGGAATATATTCCGAGATCCATCCACGCCTCGTGAGATAGACGGGGACGAGAACTGGGAAGGAGACTTTCCCCCGGGCAATGCAAGTGGCTGAGGTATAACATCGGTTGAAGTATAGATCGAAGCTTCGGGTTCAACGAACTTTCTTAAATCAGTTCCCGCGATTTTCAACGCCTCTATGTAAGCAATATGGGTAGCTGCTAAAAAACACCTGCCATCGAGTGCTTGTCGAACATACTTTTTCCGCTCACGACAGAGCTGTAACGCCTTATCTTCTTCGATTTTAGAACTCACACCCCCCATTAAACAACCCCGAAATAAACCACTCCCGCGTTGCAATTCAAACACCCAAAGATCATCAATATATTACCAATTCGATCCTGAACAAAAACCAATGCAATAAACATAACGGAAGCAAGATTTAGTAACAATCTCAGGCAAAATCACATAATGAAAAGACAAGGCTCCATTTGGCATGTTAGAATCGAAATATGCTGAAATGGAACGAGAGCCAGAATAAAATGGAAAAAGGACATATTATTCAATTAAAGTTAGCTTGATCATATAAGAAAATAGAAGTTTGATTCTTTGTTCAATGCTAATTTCCATTCCCGGCCTCCATATGGTGAAGGAAAAAATTGCACAACTAGGGTAACCCAACCAAATCGGTCAGACTATTAACTTGGTAACCACAGTGTTACAAGTTCAACTCCCAAACGGGAATGGCCTATTGGCCTTCTTGGTTTGATCCAGTCAGCTATAAGCCTATAAGGCTAGGATCACAAAGCGAGGTTTACCCAGAGGTTACAAGTTCAACACCCAACGGGAATGGCCTATTGGCCTTCTTGGTTTGAGCCAGTCAGCTATCGGGCTAGGGTCACAAAGCGAGGTTTACCCAGTGCACAACACCTCGAGCAGTGGCTGCGGGTTTCCATTGTCACCCAAAAAAACAAAAGTGCACAACTTAATGAGGATTCCTGAAGAATCTCAAATGGACATCCTAAACATGGAAAGTAATTAGAATAGCTTTGCAATTTTCTTTGAACCTGATTCATCTGCAGCAAAGACAACCTAAGCCAGAAATTCAATTTCCAAGTGTATTGTCCATAGGATGTTCATCAGAACACAAATCCTCAGAAAATGACAACAAAGGTTGCTCAACAGAGCAGACAAAGTGCATCAAGGCAGGGAAACAAGCAATCCTTCACAACAACTAAACCTAGAAACTCAAATCCTATGAAGATTCACATCCAATTCTGGCTCTTAATTCCTAAACAACCACACAAAAAACACAATGCCCAGTAAAACCCATCACATTTTCACCATACAAAATGTGAGTACAGTTAACCAAGAACCAAGAACTGAGCTTCATTCCAAACCTATCACAAAAGTGAGGGAACTACCCAGAGAACAGAAGGGCAATACCCAGACTTTTTTAAGGTTAAAAAAGATGCAATTCTTGAACAGGAAATCAAGATCAGCTCAAATCCAACACAAAGCTACAAACTTTAAGCAAATCAGCACCAATTAAAAGATTACCCAAGTGGAAGCAGTACCTGATGGATTGAAGAAAAGTGGAAATGGAGCAAAATCTTGGAATTCAGAGAGGAATAGCCCCCCCCCCCACCCCCCTCCCAGATAGTGAGACCCAGCTAGCTAGCCAAGAATATTTATCTTTCTAGAGAGATTCTTTAGTCTTTACAGATTTGGGTGTGCCCCATTACATGTGAAGAAAGAGAGAGAGATAGAGGAGAACCAAATCCATCCATCCATGCAGAAGAGAATATAGCAAAAGGCGTTGCAGAGCATACTGTGCTGAGGAGGAAGACAAAGAAGGTCGGTGTTGGACTGCCCGGGCCCCACTCCAGCCACCTAAAGTTCCACTTTACCAAATCAACCATCTCTAATGTAACCGTTCTTTCACTTCTTTGGATGGATGGATCTCCATCATCTTTTCACTTTCACTATCAATTCCACTTTCATTTAATTGGTGTTGTGTTCTTCAAGATTTTGCATTAGGAATCATAAATCCACCAAAAAGTTAGCTTTTATACCATATACCACATCTCTAATTTAAGAT
Organism: Ipomoea nil; assembly: GCF_001879475.1. Classification (NCBI taxonomy): domain Eukaryota; kingdom Viridiplantae; phylum Streptophyta; class Magnoliopsida; order Solanales; family Convolvulaceae; genus Ipomoea; species Ipomoea nil. The sequence goes on along the minus strand of NW_017618136.1, from coordinate 57,624 downwards.
CCAAGAAAAAGGTTAAAATATTATATAATTAATATATAACTTACTAATACTCTCTCAATTAGTTCAGTTGCACACGGTTTTTTGATATATTTTATCTTTTTTATCAGTATAGTTTACGAATTATTATATGCGTGACGTTTACTTAGTACAAATAAATAATTTTTTTAATTTTCATAAATAAAATTGTTAAAGGACTTTTAAAATTCTCCCAAAAAAAAGTAAAAAATAATTTACTCTTTCTTGTTTAAAAATAAATAAATAAATTGGTGAATTGCACATGGTGTTGTACCATGATTATCAATTTCATGTGATGTGATACAACAAAGAAAATACGGACAAATACTCATGTCATATTTGTCTCAACTATTACACCAATCATTAAACCGACAACCACACTTGTAATATATTGAAATTTTATTTTTTTAGTATATTATATGTTAAAAAAATTAATTTTAGTATATTATAGTCGGTAGGTTTATTGTCAAAAATAAATATTTAGTACATTAAAAATAAGTGTTTAGTATACTAAAAATAAATATTTATCAATAATTCGTCTTACAAGTTGAACCATGATAGAGGGTATAATTTGACTTTTTACACCGCCCCAATCCTCCCAAATAGAAATTTTCTTTTCATCTTTAAAGCAATTTTTTAAAAGAAGAATACTACTATATTCTCTAAACAAAATGAATTTCATTTGAGGTGACGTGTTTAATAAATTGACTAACCAACTTAGATAATTATTGATTAAAAGACTAATTTAAACAAAATTTATCCCATCTAAAAGAGTGGTAGCATTTTCTTTTTTGGACAATGGACAAAATGCTGATAATGATTCTGCTTTCTGAAAGCAGGGATGTATTAGCATTATTAGTTCAGGAATCTTCACTTTTTTCATTGGCTAAATCCATTATCAGACTATGTAAAAATATTTAACTTAATTTGTTACATTTTATTAAATATTTAACTTAATTTGTTACATTTGACATAATAAAATCATGTAAAAATATATTGTAATCACAATTTCAACTTCAATATATCACCAAAATATACTTTTTTAAATTCATTTACTGAGTTCAGAATCAAACATATTAACTTGATATATGTATAATTTATGTCACTCGATCAGAATAGAATCAAACTACATTGTTCTTCTTGTCATCCAGTCTACTAAACACATTTTAAGTTTTTAACACAATTGACGATGAAAACTTACCACTACTACTCGAAGGTATGTACAAGTAAACCTTGCTTGTGTAACAACCTACAGAAAAACATAAAAGGCAAACCGCACTAAAAGATCTCGTGTTACAGACTCGACGAGAGGGTGTTGACAATAATCAAACTCGTGAATATTTCAGTACGAGAATTATATTTCACACACTCAGTCACTCCTTTCGAGATAATTACTTCATGAATATTGAATAGCTGAATTGATTGGTTGTGTTAGATTGATATTGTACACAAGTAGCATGCTGCTAACCCAACATAGTTGAATAGATATGGATGTTCATTAATAGTACAATGAACAAAAATTTTACATTGAACTTTCCATTACTTAAGGAGTTAAGGTTCAAATGTACACTAATTTTTAACACTCAGCAAGAAGAGGATAACACTTAAACCTCACAGTGCAATTATTTTTCTGTGTAGATGGTCTCCAGCAGAACCCGCTTCTCCATCATGATGGTGATCGTGGAATATGAGCGTTAAGATTCCAACCAAGCATAGAACCGAACCTACGAGGAGCTTGTCATAGCGCTCCACCCAATGGAACTTGAGCTGACTTGCACCGTAAAATGAGAGTGCCACCAGCGAGGTCATTACCGTTATGGTGCTGAACATTCAAATAGCATTCATGAGCTTCAGAAGTTTTCAGATCTCAAACAAGTGCACAGAGGGACTATAGGAAATTTCATGATGAAGCCAAGAAAAACAGACTAAATCCTAATCTAGTCATAGTGTTCTCAGAATACATATACTCTCGCAATTTGCAAGGCGCATGTATTTGTGAAGTCATAAAAAATATTTGAAATATTGCATTAGAGTTTGAACCACAAATATCTATTTCTGACAGTCTCTTGAGCCTGATTGTCATTCAACGATAAGATACATTTTGCAGTGTCAAAAACTACTCTAAAAGACTGTCAGAAATAGATATTTGTGGTTCAACAGCGAGAAGAACTACCTGAATAGAAGAACTATTATGGCAAGCACCATCATGGTAGATGAATTTCCAACAGCGAGAAATACAGGCAGAGTGGTTGCGCAAGGAGACAAAGCAGGCACAAGAACAAGCCCAGCCACAGCCATTTTTTCCATGGGTTGGTTGTGTGAATGGCTATGACCACCCTTTCCAGTGAGAAACAAGATGACATAACTGCCACCAAGAAATATGAGCAACAAAGAAGCAAGTTTGTGCACAGTTTCCTCCCCAGCAATAGTGTTTGATATGGTGATTGCAGTTATGCCAAGAAGTGAAGTTGACAATACGTGCAAAACTGCCCCAAGTGCAGCTGTAATAAAAGATGGAGTCACCATTATCATTACAACTAATAAGTAGAAAGAAATATTCAACGAAACTGAACTTCATTTATAAAACTCTTTTGAGGTTTAAGATCTCTATGTGTTGGAGGCTACCAGTCTTTGGCTCAAAGAATCAGGCATGAATAAAGAGAACATTAGAACAAAAACAAACTCAAAATCTAGAATGAATATTCCATACTCCATAGCATCGTGTTCCTCAAAGACATTGAAAATTCAGTCGCCATCAAAGCAAATAAGAAATTTGATTTGCAGATGATTGGTGGATTATGTTGCTGAACATTTAAATACAGATTGCACATATATGATGGATTGTGTTGTCAAAGATTTAAACACAGAATGTGGCATTTGACTATTAATATGAAATACACAACTCATCCCTTTTGATGAAAACCAAATAGATATCAGCTAGAGCAAGATTAGCTCTGGTGTTGTCTACAACTGATCAAGATAGTCTAAGGTTACGAAGGATAGTAACTATAAGATAGCAAAAACTTCCACCATTAAAAGCTAGAAAGTTAACCAATTATGCACTGCTGAGGTCCACCAAACACCTAAATACGCTCATAAAATAAGATTGACGTAAAGATGTTAGGATGAAATTCTTCCCTGATGGATAACTTTTGCATAGTATAACAACAGGCAAAAGAAACATTAAAACTTTAAGTTACATGTAAAGAGAAGGCAGAATATGGATACCATGTTAATATTAAAGCAATTCCTCTGAAATCACACACGAAAATAATCATAGTCCCTCAGCATTTGAAATTTTTCTAGTAAAAACCTCAAATCTGCTCATGACTAACAACACACATAGGCTAAAATGCATTTCCAGAAACCTGAGCATGTAACAGGGCTCACAAACCAAATCGAAGTTCTTCAACATAACAAAAAAACAATGGCCTAGTTTGCTCTAGATTTGATCTGTATTCCAAATTACGCAATCTAATCTCATCTGTATTTATTTACCATATAAATATAAATTTTGGAAAAATTAAAAATAAAAACGCATATGACAAATTTCCACTAAACATTTCAGCAAGCAAATTGACGCAGCCACGCAGATCTGAACCGTAAACTTACATGAAAACAAAAAATGCATAAAAAATTAGAAAAAAAAAAAAAAAAAACGTGTATGGGGGTGGATACTGACTGACGACGAGGGTACGGGAGAGAGTCCATTTCTGAGCGCGGCCGACGATGGAGAAAGGCAGCCAGTGGGTAGGAATGAAGGAATGCAGCAACGACACGGTGGCGATGCCGCCGATGGTGGACAGATCTCCGGCGGTGAAACCCCCTCCGCTCTCCATTTCTGTCCCTATATACCTTAAATTGAGAGCTGGGAAAGAGGATTGAGGAAGTGGAATTGAAATTGCACCAATTTGGGAAGGCAAATCCTTCGATTACCAATTTGCAAATTTAAATTCGTGAGAAATTAAAGACATCATTTCTCATGCCAAAATCTCGTATTTAATCCTCACAGTATAAATGTATCATATTGGCTGCTTTGATTTAACTAAAGGTTCAAAATAAACTATGTAATGTGTGAATCAACCTTTTTTTTTTGTTTTCTTTTTAGTACTACTGACTATTTTTTTTTTTTTTTTTTTTTTTTTTTGGTTTCAACCACACATGGTGGTCGAGTCTTTCTCTGTCCGTTTAACGGTCCAGGTCCACCCGGTTCGCTTCTAGAGACACAGAAGCTGGCCCAAAGGGGATCGTCACTTGTGGGGATCAAACTCGAGTTATCTCGAAATTCTCCCCCGCTACTGACTCTATTACATTCTAAGTGACGATCAAACTCGGGTTATCTCGAAATTCTCCCCCGCTACTGACTCTATTACATTCTAGTATCTATTCATCTATTATTTTCTCAACCTATTGAAATACAAAGAGTCAACATCGCCACGATTGTTATTTGAGCACAAGGTACTTAACAATCAACTTAAATTATAATTGTACAAAAAATTATACTCCGTAATTGATATTCAAATTGGATAATCAGATAATTATAATTACATATAAAATTTTTTTTTAACGAATTATAAATCATTAGTTACAAATCTTTTTTTTTAGTACTACTACTCTGTCACGATGTAATAAGAATAACTATTTTCTCAGTCGAATCACAAAAAATCAATACCACCCCCACTCAAACTCATAACCTCACAAATCATTCTACTCCACCAACTCAACCACCCCTATTAAACACATTAATTAATAACATTATTAACATGATTTCGAATTAATTAAAATGAAAAGATGCGAGGATAACTTCAAATCAGTAGAAGGGATTTCAAACATAGCAAGAGTAGTATGCAAAACTTGTGAAAACAAGAAAAACCAACTTCATTACATCATAGACAAAAACAAAATTCATAGATGAGACAAATCCAAAACCTACTAGGCATTCGCATAAAATGGTTTGTATAAACTACACAGTACACACTAACATTGTAGAACAAAAATTAGAATGACAATCTCAGTTTCTGGCGAAATTAAGAAATATCACATTAAGAGAACGGCAACCGCCCATTGACTGCTATCTTACTGCTCGCTCGGCAAGCTCTTGATAATGTCAGAGTCCCCTGCAAGGCACATATATAGAAACAAATACGTTAGCAATACACATTAAGTAATCAGCTCGTTTCAAATTCCAGATTTTAGTAAACATAGGCCTACCAGGGTCAATAATGCTGAGGCAACAGACTCTGAAGTATTTACCGCATGCAGTTCCCAAATCAACATTGTCTGAACCAACAATAAATTGATCAAGCATACAGTTAATAATCCATTTTCAAATTGAAAAAAATATTTAATCATCATATGCAATATACATTAGATCTTGAAGCTAAATGTAGACTTACTTCCGTTGTAGTGGTGAACGCCAACCTTCGCCAACATGGCATAGTACTCTATCTCAGACTTCCTAAGAGGAGGGCAGTTGTTGGAAATTATAATTAATTTCCCTGAGGAAAAAAACAATAAGATACAGAAAACAGAAGAGTTAATTAATAGTTATGTTTCAGAAACTTCACTAGTTTACTTGCACTAATTGCCATGACTATGGATCCCCACCGTATCAAAAACATTGATTTTACTACTACAAAATAATAATGAAGAAATATATACACATTCGTGTTTGTATACAGAAGAAACATAGGAAAACTTTTCAAGTGCAATGCAATGGAATGAAGAAGAAAAAAAAAAGATATCAATTGACCTATCGTGACAACATATTTCATTGTTGCAGCAAATTATTTTTGCCACAATAGAAATTACAGGGTCATAAGTTGACCGTGTGCGTAAACCAAATAGTGCAAGATAGTGTGAAGCAAACAATACCATAGGCTTTTAATGTGGGAACTAAGAGGTAAAACCTAAAGGCATTTTTCGGTTAAGCTAAGACAAATTCCAATATTTTGCCCACTCTAATACCCCATACTTCAATAGCAAAGGAGAATGACATAAAACTCTCTTTCCATTCTCATCAATACACTCCTACAACAAGGATCCACCACCACATACATCTACATAGCTCTTCGTGGGAAAGCTTGTTTGGCTAGGCTTAATCCAAAATCACCTTAAGTTTTCACCTTATAGTTAAGGATTTCCACATTAAAAATCTTTAGTGTCATCTACTCGTAACATTTTCATACACCATCCAATCTACACAGTTATTTTACGGCTTTATATATTTAACCTGACCCAGGGGAGAAAATTTTGCTCTAACATCACTAATTAGACTTAACTAGTGATCTCAACATACTTCAGTGCTCCAATTCAAAGCTTTAGCAATCAATTCCACAGACTACTAATTAAACAGCAAAACCCAAATATCTAATGCTAGAACAATCTGACATTTTAGAAAGTGAAAATAATCAATGCTCCAGAGTAACCATACAATCAACAAGTACGTACAAGTGACTAATTTTTTAAAAACATAACACTAAGTCCAAAATCGAAGCAATACCAAATAAAATTAAATTCATGTTAAAAGAAAAATGAAAACCTTTCGAGCTTCTGAGGGACTTGAGGACGGTCTTGTATCCCAAAGTGTACTTCCCACTCTTCATGACCAGAGCCAGCCTATTGTTAATGCTCTCATGAGTCTTCTTCTGCAAATCATCACACGAAACCAGAAATCATATCATCGATTTCTTAAATCTGATATACACATGCTAGCACACACTGAAGTGTGAAAAACTTACGGTCTTCTTGGCGGCAACCATGGCTGTGCTTTAGCTCGGAGGGCCGGAGTCAGATGCGATTCGAAGCGGAAGCGTCTAAGGCAGCGGCGAGGGAACCTTGAAATGGAGGAGTGGCTTCGGCTATATAGCAAGCCATTATAGGGTTTTGTGAAGGAAGACGGCATGTGGCTTGTGGGCCTGTAGTTTCTTGTTGGGCTTATCGTTTAAAGGATAGTTTTTTGCACTTTTGATCCCACGACTATAGTGGCACTATCAGAATTGATCCACGACTTTCAGACCTTGTAATTTTAGTTCACAATTATTGTTTTTTTGGCAAAAATGGTCCTTTCGATCACTTTTTCGTCAAAATTCCACCGGAGTAAAATTTCTTCATTTTTAAGAGGGCTAAATTTGACATTTCCCTTAACAATTCTTCCTAGATAAAAAACAATTCTTTATTTGCAAAATATGACCGCAAACAATCAGTAATACAAGCCTCTTAAACATGTCAACTTTAGCCTTCTTAAAAATGAATAAATTTTACTCCGGTGAAATTTTGACGGAAAAGTGGTCGGAAGGACTATTTTTGCCAAAAAAAACAATAGTCGTGAACTAAAATTGCAAGGTCGGAAAGTCGTGGATCAATTCTGATAGTGCCACTATAGTCGTGGGACCAAAAGTGCAAAATACTCGTTTAAAGGACATTCTCCCGCAAGTGCATTCTTTTTTGAGTTGTTATACCATGAATCGGGTTCACCTTGTAAGGTGTAGCAAATTATTATATGGATCATGATTTATATAGCTATGTAAACTATGAATGCAAAATACATTTTTAATATACTAAGCATATATTATTTATGTATTAAATGTACATTATTTGATAATATATAAAAAAAGATTATATATTTTATGTATACAAATAATGTATTTTTTATTTATGATTCACATAAATGTGTAGACAATGGTCCATGGGATAATGATTGGCAAGGTGGTCACCTTGGTCCTAAATGACGTTTAAATTGTGTATTTTTAGTATTGAGATTGTGAATTTATAGAATATAAATTATGTTTTTAAATCAAAACACATAGCGGCTCTAAAAGAAAATTTGTGAATATAATGTTAATATTGTGTGACTGCAGTATTTAAAAGAACTTGTGAATACAAAACAAGATAATCAATTACATATATGTTAACATTGCGTGTTCGTAGTACACAAATTGTGAATTTTTAAAAGATAAATTGTGAATATTTGTATGTAAATTGTAAATATTTGAACTCAAATCCACCTTGCATGGTAAACTCAAAGGGGACTTGTATCTACTCCGTAATTTTTTTTGGGGAAAAAGCCATTGATGTCCATGTCAGCGATGCGCATGGCAAATTGGCAATTGGAATTTCCAATGTTTTAATACAAACATTTGGCACAAGTAACATTTTTCTATGGAATTGAAATATGACAAAGAATAACCCTAAAAGATACACATTTCACTAAGTAATTTAGTGTTAGAATGATCAGCCACATACATAAGAAAAGACCTGATCTTCCATTCCTAGCTTTCAAAAATTACATGTACAAAAATGTGAAGAGGAGAGCATATAAATGGAGACAAAAAGCAAAGAGGAACTAACCTACCAGTAGCTACACAGAAAGCTTACACTACTCAACCTCACTGTATATGGAGCAAGTATTTAACAAGAAGACAACACCCATCTGTTCCACTTCGAGATGTGGTTGTTGTCACGAGCCTGAATGTGGATAAGAAGATGCAATCTCTACTTCCTTTGTTTCTTACTTGGAGTCTCGACTTGGGGTTCAACCTGCAAAAGTATGTGGATTAGGCTCGTCAAGTTGTCAATAATACTAATGGAGTGGGGAAGAAAGAATGATTCCATATTCAGGAAAGCAAACAAATGCCTTCAAATAACAGGCCATCATGTTTCACAGAACAGCACAGATAAACATTTTTCGTAGTTGAGGAAACATACTGTATTCGAGAGCTGCTCACGGATATAAGCCATGGACCTCAACATTGCACCTAAAGTATCTCTAGACACCTGAAATTTCACCTCTGATTCTCCTGAAGTTGTTTCTGTATCCTGAAGCTGAAAATAGAAATTTATGGCCAAAAAAACAAGTTTTTTTGGTCTATGAATGACCAAAACATCATAACCAGTGTATTTTAATTTTTTAAGGACAGAGTAATTAACATGCAATTAAGTGCATCAAAGTATCAGCTGTTTCAGCAAGACAAGCATTTGTTCTCATTTCCAATTACAGTCGCAACATGTTCAAAAGAAAGCACCAAGTCAGCAAATTATTGGAGGGTTGATCTTTAGAAGGCTAACTGTTTTTGAGAGCCAAAACAAATAATTCCACTTTGAAATTTATAAGGGGAAATCTAAGAAAAGGAAAGTACAAAAAATTAGGGATCGCATCTGTAAAGAGAACATTTATTTATTTTTGAAATGGACTTATGAAATTTAAGGTGCATTGTACTAAAGTTCTTTTATTGGATAATGCACCTAAACTGCTAAAGAAAAGGCAGATAAAAAAATATTTAATATAATATAACTACTGAATGTTAATATTATATGATAACATTACTACCAAGGTTATCATGGCATAACAATGGTTTCCTTCTAAGATCAAAGGGTGCAATAGCTTCATGAATAAACACTTTATAGTTTATATTACAACTTTTCAATCCACATTTGTATTTCAAGTCTTCAGTAGATGTTTTCCATAGTCAACTATAGTATAATTCCACGATGTTCACTTAGCAAGAATTATAACTTTTAATGCTACTTGTACCCAAACACTTCAGCATATGGGCACATAATATAATATAAAGAAGAAATTCACGATAATTCACCATCATGTTGTAGCAGATTTGAGAGTTTGAAAAGGAAATGCATGTTTTTCTTCAGTATACCTTCAAATTGATAACAGCAACCCTATTGGCAGTAGAGAGCTGCTCACTGATATAAGCCATAGATTTCAACATGGGCTCCAGAGTGATCTTGGACAGTTGAAACTTAACCTCTGATTCTTGTGGAGTAGACCTGCTATAATCTTGCAACTATAAGCAGAAATTATAAACATCAGCAATAGGCTTTTTGGATGCAACCAAAAGGTCCAAAAGTACACTACGAAAATAGCAGCAAAGGATTACAAGATAGTTATTGAAGCTGAAATAAAACAGTCACCAAAAGCTCCTTGGACATAAAGAGGGTCAAAAGAATATAATTATGAAGGCTTTAAGCAATAGTGAAAATCTAATAGATTCCCCTTCAACATTTCAGCACATATCAAAAAAATACTAAGGACAGCACAAAATAAGAGGGTTACTAAAAACTAAAAGCAAGCTCAATCATAAATAATCACTAACAGCCAAATTATGCAGAGATATGGATTACACACACCTTGAGATTGATAACAGCTACTCTATTCGCAGGTGTTGAACTTTTGTTCTCCATCACCCAAGTCATTGACTTAAGACAAGGAAGGCTCACCTTTAAAAAAAAAAACCAAAGAATCCAACAGAGGAATTTAAATTTCCTTCACTGTATTTATTATGAAACAAAGTTAAAAAGAAGAAGGCAGAAACAATAGAAGAAATGTGATTACCATGTTATCCGTGTGACCATCATCACGGTGAACGGAAACAGGGGCCATGCGAGGAATGTTGAGATCAGTGACAGGTTTAGTAGGAACGCAAACATTGAGATTAAAGTGTTTCATCATTTCATCCTGGCAAGGCCACAGTATAGGGTTCATATCCGGAGCAGAACCGGATGACCTCCGATCATCATAAACACCACTGACCTGTGAGTTGGGAGGTATGACTCTAGCAACATTTTTCTTTGCAGCAGAAACCTTCTTCTTTGCTTCTTTAAGAGCACTCAAAGCCACATTGTATGTTTCTGGAGCTAAAGCCCCTTCTTCTGCATACCTTATGGCTTCCCTGCATAGGCTATTGTATCGAGCTAACATTGATTCATTACTATGTCGTTCTCCACATTCATCTGATCCAACAACACTTTTTGCATTTCTTGTCCACCGCTTCAAGATGTAATGAGATGGCAATGTTAGTACGTTTGTCACGGTAAAAACTGTCAGTATGTGCCTACAAAGGATACCAGAATATTCAAACATCTGGCAACTACATTTTGCTTTCATTTCAGAGCAATTCAATGAGACAATGTAGGCTTTGCTGTCATCTTCAAATTTTGCAACTCTGTACATGCTAACAGTCCCATCTCCATCAATCATATTTGCAGTGTAGACAAATGTTTCCACTAATTCCACTTGAAATTTTGAGAAAATCCATCTTGTATATAAATTAGCTGCCTGTTTCTCCATCGGCGATGGTGTCCTCAGCACTGGAGTGGTACATATTGTTTCAAAATCTGACTCTATTTCCTTTTCAAATGAATTTTCTAAAGCTGCTTCATACTGCCGAATGAATATAGGCAAGGTGGTTTGTTGGTTCACATAGCCGTCAAAGAATGAGCTCTCTGATCCCTGATTGGAAGCAATGGCTGCAAAGAAAGAAGCACGAAAATAAACAGGAGCCCACCGTTGGCGTACATTATATATTGAATGTAGCCAATCGTTCTTCTGAAGGTCATATTTTCGAAGGATTGAATCCCAGCATAATTCAAATTCCTCAACAGTCTCAGTCATATTTATACAATTATATAGTTCGACCTGGAAATTAGGGTGCATAATGCATACAGGAGCCATTCTCTCTTGTCCTTGTCTTAATACATCCCATTTGTTTATACAATGGCATGTTTCAGGAAATACTTGAGCTACTGCAGATTGTATGGCTCTGTCCTGGTCGGTAGTTAATGAGATGGGGGCATGGTTGTTCATGGCAGCAAGAAATGTCTTAAATAGCCAAACAAATGTGGCCTCAGATTCATCTAGAAGTAAAGCACAGCCAAACAAAATCAATTGACCATGATGGTTCACTCCTGTGAATGGAGCAAATGGCACTTTACAATGCTTCACTCGGTATGTTGTATCCAATGTGACAGCATCACCAAAATGACTATATGCATTTCTGGACCTTGAATCAGCCCAAAATACATTAGCCATGCGATTATCCTCATCAAGTTGTATTGCATAGTAAAATCCAGGATTCTCAGCCTGCATTTTCTTGAAATAATCAAGAAGGCCATGAGCATCTCTCCCCAGTGTTCTTCTCTGATTGTACTGTTTGGGAGCATACATTAGAGTTGTACTGTTTTTAGTTAATCTATCTGAATCTGCAGTGCGACAATTCTTCACTCCATGATTCATCTCTATGGGAGCATGACTCCCATCCACTGAAACATACATTACACCACTAGGAACGAGACCTGCTGCCAGGCTGTTTTCAGTGGCAACCTTTGTTGTCATAGCCGTATGCCTGTGTGCTCTCAGGTAATGCACATTATTGGGACTCTCAATGGAATGGCTGTGATCCCTCAGAAATTTTGTCACAACCCATTTGTTTTTACCCTTTAGCTCTATTCTAAGCATAGCACCACAGGTTTCCCCGGTTCTTTTTTTCAAACCATCCCTGGCACATAAGAAATCCCGGAAAGTAGAACTCACATCTGCCTTTAATCGACCAAAATGGCTAACACGAGTTCTAAAGCCCATTCGCTTACCGTACTCATCATAGAAAGTCTTAGCTGCATCTTCAGAATGGAATTCCATTCCCAGATGTGGTTCGACTGCCCTATTCACATCCTGAGTGGAGCTCTCACTGAGTTCATCATCTCCGTCATCTGTTACACCACCATGCTGGCCCATGTTTCCTTCTTCCACATCAATCACTTCAACGTCCATATTGGGATAAGATAACCACCTTAGGAAAACATTACATAGAAATAGACACTATGTAGGAGTGTAGGACTCTGCTGCACCTCCTAGAGGAGATCATCCATACCCAAAGCAAACCCTGCATAACTATCAAGTTTTCAGTTAATAGTTTCTTTAACATTCTTCTATATCACATCTTATGCAACCTAGTCAGATTATGCATAAAGATGGAGAATTTTACATTTCTGCATTTCTGGTTGGTTGAAACTCGAAATTAATGAGATAAATTAATATGTAATGAATCGTCATGCCTTTTTTTAAATTTACACTAAATATAGAAAATTAAAGATTTTAAGTATATATGGAAAGGGTCAGTTTTTTCAAGCCACGCCAAAAAATAAATTGGTCAAACAAACTGAACAAAGGGTACACTCTTTAAGTCTTTATCAAGTACATTCCTTTAATTTCTAGTATGTGTGCATTCCTCCGATAATAATACGGAAAGCCATGCTCACATAGCAACATGCGGCCCTAGTGCAGCAAGCTCAAATAAAAGTTATACTCATGAACCATCATGTGCCTCACTTCCATTAAACAATTAGGAGTGAAGGGCTCGCCCAGCAATCCGAGTTTTGGCCCATCATATGATATAACCTGCTGTTTTCCTCAATCATTTGACTTTTTTATGCATGCTCCATATAGACCAAAGAGCAATGAAATAAACAGTATGAACAAAGTTCTACTACATTATTGATTGATGCTCTCTCCACAACTGGCCAATTTTACGCTATGTATCACTTTCAAGTGTCTTACTGAGATACATAAACAGCATAGGTTCACTAATTCTTCTAATTCAAAAAGTTAATCTAAATAAAAACATCATGATTACCGAATTTTAATATCGTAATTCACAAAATAACAAGTTCAGGAATACCAGAGCCTAGTTTCCCAGTTCAAAAGCTCTTCTACTTCCAAAATTCAATAACGGAAATTCGGAAGCACTTAGCTCTATGCCACACGCAAACATGCGCATATATGTACACGTATATACACCAAAAAAGTAATACGTATATGTACGTTTACGTATTCGAGAGAGAGAGATAGAGAGAGACCTGGAATCGGCCATGGATTGGAGGAGAGCAGAATTGTGTATTGGAGACTGGAGCTCGAAGCTTTCGGCTTTCAACCAGCGAGACGACGTCGTCCCGGCGGTTGCGGTGTTAGGGCACCGGAGAAGTTTTGCAGTGTGGCGGAGAAGGAGAAGGAAAGCGGGAAGAGAGAGAAAGGGAGAGAGAAGTGAGTGGGTGTCGCGTAGATGCCCAATAACCCCAAGTGGACGCAGATTCCTGGCCGTCGGATCGCGAACGGACGGCGCATGTGAGTCGAGAGGGAAACCAAAAAACTTGTACTTTATGTGTGTGGGTCCCATTTCAATGCATCTTTGTTGCGTCTCACTTGCTCTTTCCATGGATATCCAAACGCCTTTTAATATTTCTTACGTTTTTTTCTTTTAAAAAGGAAACTAAATATAATTTTGAAATAAATTGTCTCTTTCTTTTTAATTATTTAATTTTTTTTTAGTACTATTGACTCTGTTATATTGTAATATCTGATCAAATATGCTTTCAACCTATTAAAGTACAAAGAGTCAATACATCTCCCATTTGAACTTGAACTCATGAATCATGATCTACCGTTACCATTTTGAAAAATCACTCATATCACTCGAGTACTCGTCCACATGATAAGGTGGCTTAGATAAAAATTAAAAATTGTCTAAAGCACTCCCAATTCGTACTCAATCCGTCACACATTTATAGAGTCATATAATATTCCTAATGTGATTTGTTTATCTTTACGTAATTTGTAAATTATTATAAAATTATTATATAAAAGTGAAATTATATTAGGCTATCTTCATACATGTATTTACACCACTTGCAAATTCAACATGTCTTTTTCTTTTTTTCTTTTTTAAAATCCTACGTGTTGCAAGACTGACAAATGAGAATTGCAATTTTTGCATTTTTTTTTAGAAAAACAAACTTCATCAATTCGAATCAAAATATAGATCGTTGATAATAAATAAAGTAGGGGTAGAATTCCACTCTTGGCATACAAACATAGAACAGACTTCCCTAGCAAGGCTATGAGCAACTCTATTCGCATTACAGCTAACATGGAAGATATCTACGTGAGATAGTGAACGTAGCACATCTTTAATATCCAATACTACATGACCAAAGGATGAATCATCAACACAATGCTTTAAACTTTGAATAATCTGAAGTGCATCTGATCCCACTTGGATTCTGCTTACACCATGCCTTTTCGTCCATGTGAGTGCCTCCCTGAGAGCAATAGCTTTGGCTTCTTTTGGGGTGAAGATACCATTTCTGACCATTAAAGATATTGAGAGACATTTATGGACAAGAAGTAATGAAGATTAATTGTACATACTATTTTCCCAAAAGATTGAATATTCAATCAGACTCGGTGAAACATATGGGAGGAGTCATGCAACTGAGATGCTCATGCAGACAGATTCTTAATTTATCTCGTCCAACTGCTCTTAGAGCATCTCCCAGGAGACTGCAAAACGGCAAATTGAACACCATCCCACCATTAAGCATGTGTACAAGGAGCAGAATCGTGCAACAGATAAGTTGGCCTCGTTGGCGTTGATACACAATAGGGGCCTCATATTATTTGTGGAGTCACCACCGGAAGTCCGGGGGATCATGCAAGTTTTCACATGCACATCTCGCGAGATCAAGCAAATTATTATTTACATCACAAGTTATATTTTATATTAAACTAATTAAGTTCGAATTAAATTATATTAAACTAATTAAATTTGAATTAATTAATAATTAAAAAATTAAATTATTTTAGTGTAAAATATTTGGTGTTTTGGTGTTGAGTGGATTGAAGATGCTTTTTAGAGTCTTAAGTAGAGATTATAGATGTTTGAGATTAGTAATTAAAAAAAAAAAAAAAAAAAAAAGGAGAGATATTTAGGCGACGGAGGCTACACGGACCCACTACTGTAGTTGAAAGAGACAGCGCTGGGAGAAGACAAGATGCCATCAATCACTCTTCCGTCGATCTATTCGCCTTCACAAATCAAATTCGCCGCCAAAAACCGCTTCCACCTATCTACTGCTCCGCCGCCATCAAATCGAGCTTGTATCTCTGTTTTCAGGTGCTCCTATTTCCATAGTCTTGTATATTTTGTCCCATTTTATCTGTTATATTCTGTTTTCAGGTGTTCATACTTCCATAGTTCTATATATTTTATCTCAGTTTATCTGTTATACTTGATCAAACCATTTATTTCTTCTCAATCATAAGATTTTTTTAAGTACAGTGTTAAATACTCAGCTCGAACATAAGATTTGTGTAGTTTGATGCCTACTAAGCAAATGCTTGAATGAATTCAAATGTGTTTTTTCTTTAGCGTTTTGCATTCCGTGATAGAACATGAGATGTGACTCGAATTTGAGATTTCTGATATCAAATGTCAACTACTCAACTGGATCATAAGATTTCATCAAATGTCAACTACTCAACTGGATCATAAGATTTCTTAAGTTGGGTGTCAACTTGATCATAAGATTTTTGAGATTGTGTCATTTGGATGTCAACTCGTTCGTATCAATTACTCCATATTTCTTTCGTTAAGTCTTATATTATAGATTGAGGTAGTTGAATGTGAAGTTCAAGGTTGAGGCTTCTTGTTTATCAATGTAAAACAGCTTTGTAATTTAAGCCATTAGATAGTGAAGTTTCACCTGGATACTTTCTGTTTGTCCTAGGATGCTGAATTTATGCCTATATTTGTATGTACAGATCATACACACTTAACCAGAAGCTTGTTCATCATCAGAGAATTGTATCAATGGAGGTTAACGGGAAACAGGCGTCTGAGAGGTAAACTTGTCTTTCGATACACAAAACTAGTCCTCGGTTAGGGAAAGGATTTGTAAGTTGTTGGAGAGTTTACAGGTGTGCAGTAGTTACAGGAGCAAACAAGGGAATTGGCCTGGAGACTGTCCGGCAGCTGGCAGCCTCAGGCGTTACGGTTGTGTTAACAGCTAGGAACGAGAAGAGGGGAACGGAAGCTGTGTCGTTGCTGCATAACGAGGGGCTGTCGAATGTTGTTTTTCATCGGCTCGATGTTGTAGACAAGCACAGCATAGAATGCTTGGCTGAGCATCTCAAAACACAATATGGAAGGCTTGATATCTTGGTAAAAACAAATTATAACATGAATTGGGTTGTTTTTTGTTGGATTTGATTGGCCTGCAATGGTTAAATTTCTGCAGGTAAACAATGCTGGAGCTTCTGGAGTAGTTGTTGATGAAGATGCCTTAAGGGCCTTGAATTTAGACCCTGCAGACTGGGTAAGAAAACATTGCAGATTCACATTTCATACTATGTTATTTGTGGGTCCCGTAAAGCCTGATGGACTTCTTCGAGTTAATTTCATTTCTAGCCATCGACTACTGTGTCAATGTTTTCCATTTTTAGTCATCCTCGCCCTGTGAATTCACCATAAGACTCCATCTTCTTTGATGTGCAAATAGAAGTTCATCACTCGAATAGTTGGCCACAATACTCCAGGACTAAAAGTAGAATTAACTCTCTTCTGTATTTTCCGACACAGCTTGCGGGGAAAGTTACCAATTTGATTCAGAGTTCAATTAAGACAACCTATGAGAAGGCAAAAGAATGCCTGGATACTAACTACTATGGTGTAAAGAACCTAACTGAAGCACTTATTCCCTTGCTGCAACTGTCCACTTCAGGGGCCAGGATAGTAAATGTCTCTTCTCTCAGGAGTGAATTAAGGGTAAGCAGAATACATACGACGCTTTCCATAACGTTTTACGCGATTTTACTAATTTATTTTCTATCGCGCTATGCAGCGAATCCCCAATGAGCAGACGAGGGAGCTGCTCGGGGACATTGAGAATCTGACAGAAGAGAGAATTGACGAAACTCTGCAGAAATTTTTGCGTGACCTGAAAGAGAACGCGCTTGAAGCCAACGGCTGGCAACTGATGCTACCTGCGTATAGCATATCAAAGGCGACGCTGAATGCCTATACTAGGCTTCTCGCGAAGAAGCACCTGAGTATGTGCATCAACTGTGTGCACCCCGGGTACGTGAACACAGACCTGAACTGGCATACAGGACCTTTGACTACAGAGGAAGGAGCTCAGGGTCCTGTTATGCTGGCTCTCCTGCCTCAGGGAGGACCTTCTGGCCACTATTTTGACCAAACTGTAATGGCTGAATTTTAAGTTCTTTCCATTCTCTAGCTCATCATTGCATACAATCAGCCATTTGATACAACTTTTAATGATTTAGTCTCTTCTGGTTCTGAATAAAATGTTGTGTGATCTATGTTTATCTATCATTCTCTGCATTCTATAAGCTGATGACCAAAGAGCAAGATTTACAGAAATATTACAGTTAGAATCATATTAATCCAGTATTAACAGACAAATGAAGAATATAAGGGAAAAGGCATTCATGCATATAACCAGAATGTGGGAAAGGGAAACAATGACAGAATCTTAACAATGTGATGAATGTAGTACCTACATGATTAGCTATGAGCAAATGAAATTTACTGCTTAGAAATAGTCAGGAATCGCCCGATCCTAAGCCTTGAGCTTCCCGCTTACCCTACGCTTGTTCTGCCAGCTATTCCTATCGCCATTGATTTGGTTCTTCTTTGCTGCAACCGAGCACTGATCACTCCGGGTGCCTTTGCTATTCATGTTGGACTGAAGCTTACGCCTCCTCATCCTGTTTTCTAACCTTAAACCTCGTAAAGCACGGACCCTCTGCTCTATCTCCAACGCTTGTGAGAAGTTCCAGATCCTAACAGCGCCTTCTTCACCTCCACACACAATACGATCCAGACCAACATCCACTGCAAATAAATTGGACCCAAATCCATGAAGCATTCGTTGCGGAGGCTCAACACTTGTATGGTCCAGATTGTCAACCTTACAAGGACGGCTTCCTGTTGCTGAATACCTACTTGTCTTCAATAACTTCCTCACATCGATAAGTGCCAGTTTTCCATCGCTTGAAGCGGAAACAAGCCAGGGGAATTCAAATGCAAGAGAATAAACAGGGCCCGAGTGAGGAATCCATGTTGCAACCTTCTTTACATGAAACCTTGCGTTTTTTACAACCTCAAACATGTGTATGGCTCCGTCTTCTCCTCCGGTGAATAGAAGCTTCCCGGTGTGGCTTCTTGCCAAAGAGTAAGCATTACCGACATGAGCATTGTTAACGACAGCAAGTTTCATCCCGCTATTGGTGTCCCAAAGATAGACGTCTGATCCTGAGGTACTCGCCACTGTAGTATCGTGAGGAACTAGGCTCCATACCCAGTCATTGTGCATCAAAACATTCAAACATTTCAGCGAAGAACAATCCCAAACACGTACAGTCATGTCCCATGATCCACTATAAATCTTATTAAAGCCCACTGCAAGGCAAGTTATGGGGCCTTGATGTTCCCAAAGTCGGAATTCTTTGCTCGGGTTCTGAGGAGCTCTAAGGTCAAACAAATGAGGATTTCCATCCTCCGCCCTCCAACCATGTATGAACCCATCAGTACCGCCAGCTAACAAGAATTTTGAATCAGCAGCAACAGCACGGACAGTGCATCCAAGAGGACGGGAAGAAGCAATAGACAACCCTTCTTCCATGTCCCACATTCGCACTATCTGATCATACCCCGAAGTAAACACAAGCTTCTTTGAAGCTAAAACAAACACCGTCCTAACTGCCTCCGTATGACCATACAAGGTGTCAACACTGTATCGCCCCAGGAACGTCTTGCTACGGAACTCCCTCTCCACAAAAAGATCTTTCCAAGTCTTCACATCCGAATTCCCCGGCCCCAATGGTGCCGGAATAGCAGGATTCCCCCACCTCTCACAGTAAAAATCCTTCCACACTTGGTGCTCAGATGCAAGCTGATACAAAGACGAGTTCACACAAGAAACAATACCGAGCTCCTTCGGGTCTAAGCAGTTAAGGATCTCAGATATCAAAGCTGGAGGAAGATCATTTATTGACCTACAATTAGGTAAAATTTCTTCTGCAGGGTGTTTCTCATTGCCATTTGGAATCAAAACACAATGTTCACCATTCAATTTTGTTTTGGGGTTTCTTATATCAGAGTCAATAATGCAACCCTGATTGCTCAAAGATCCTGTTAAATTAGATTCACCTTTCCCTATAACAGAGTCCTCTAAACAATTGACCACACTTCTCAACAAACCAGTCTCAGTAGATTTTTGGCATTCAAATGCCATAAAAATTTGTTCCCTGAACTTGAAAAAATATGAATCCTTAAAACAGTAACAAACTAACAAATTTCTCAGAATTGACTATTTAAAAAAAAAAATTAATCAAGAAATTCAATTCCTAAAAAAATCAACTGGGGTGAAAATAATTTGTTTGGGAGTTAAAAACTTGAAGGAATAATCAGAAATGAAACAGAAATCCCAAAGTAATGACGCAGTAAAAAGGCAAAAATTAAAGGACCTAAAAGTCAAACCCTAGAATGATGAAATCATGAAAACATTTCGGGGAAAGACAGCGAAAGCAGAGTTGTATGCGTGTGTTGAGATCGAAACAGGAAATTGCAGAAGGAATAAAAAAACGATGAAAAATACCTTTAAAACGAAGAACGGTGAATTGGTTTTGGAATTAGGGATTTGAGTTTTAGACAGAGAGACACAAATTTGGATGTATTTCTGTAGAGAGAGAAAGACTGGAGATCTCTGTAGGCGTAAGTTTAGCGTGTTGGCGAGGTAGATAGGCGACCAACGGTTCTGATGTAACAATGAATCATCGGCTTATCTTGATCGTTAATTGATTTTTAAATCTTTTTAAATTTTTATTTTTTTTCTTTGACATGGCATGTGGTGGTGTATATTTATACATTAAGGTGGCCATTTCCCGGACCAATCTAGATTATATCGAGTTAATTGACAATTTTGTTTGCACGGATTTAGTTTAATAGTTTAGTAGGTATTATTTGAAAGAAGAGACTAAGATTCGAACTTCGGTGACGGCAGTGTAAAGATTATGCTCAAATTAGGTAGACCCCTTATGTGCATCGGTATTTGGCATTATCTGTTAAGCCATTGGGTCACTGTAATTTATATCATCTCGAATGGATATAATCATTCGGAGTGGACCCGAATCACTAAATCCGATAGAGAATGTGTATAAGAAATAGATAGGTAAATAGACAAACGATGTCGTTGTAAGGTCAAATAAAGTCTACGCAAATAATCCTATCTAATAGGAGAGCCACATAAGACTAAGTCTAGTCTAAAGATTATTAAACCAACATATAATAAGTGACAAAAATATAATCTGACTAACAGCGAGGACCAAATGTTGTATTAAATATTGCTAATAAGCTATTACAATGCTTGATTAGAACAATAGTAGGTAGAAAATAGTGAACGTGTTTTGTTGGGACAACACGAGGGGTATTTATATAAGCTACGCCCCTTAACCGCCCCTAAAATGACGGGGTCGATTAGATCCGAGTTGACCGCGTCCGAGGCCCAAGTCCCGGGTCTTCCGTTTGATCGGCCGACCACTATTCGGCCAAGCCCATTTGGCCCGACCCCGACCTAAACTGGCCAAGGCCCCGTGGGCTTGCTCCGCTTCCCGGGTTGGTTTGCTCCGCTCATAATATATCCATCATTCTCAATTAGGATTATAAATTCAACTTTTTTAGGAGATCAGTTACAATTTTTACATAACACTTTATGCATACAAATAATGTACTTTTATACTGTCTTTTTAAAAAAGAAATGGACACACACACTGATTTCTTGTTAATGAAAAAAAAAAAAAAAAAAAAAAAACCTCTCAGCACTGCTAATATATAATGTGCATAGTTGAAGAGCACAAGGCACATGGAAGATGATGAGGAACACAAAAAATTGTACATCACTACATCTGCAATTATTCATTGTGGTCTGCAACGTAATACACACAGCAGCAGTTATGGATTCCAGGCTTCTTCATTCTAGCTGCTGCTTGGACCCCCCTTTGCACCATCATCTTCTTGTTCTTCAGGAGCATCATCAACCTTCTCGAGCTTCGAGACTCGAAATATTGCTAGATGGGTATCCCCTGGCAACCAGAAAAACAAAAACTTGCTAATTAAGAAGCAATGGAACAGATCAAATGGAATATATGCTAGTTTTCACAAGTAATTTTCGTGTTTTTTTCCCACGAGATCATTCGAATCATTTCGGGAACAGTTAATCAGAAGGGAAACGACTCAAACGAGGAAGGTTCAGTAAACCATACCAAACGTGATACGAGTTCCAGGCAATGCAGCAGCAGCAACACCGGGCCTGAGGCGCTTCTCATCAATGAAAGTGCCATTCGTGCTGTCTAAATCCGTTACCACAAGACAGTCCTCGGTGTGCCTGAGCCGGGCATGCGCACCAGATACTTGTTTGTCCATGCACAAAACAAGACCAGATCTCGTTTGAGTACAGAGCATATTAAGAGGAAACCAGTTACAGCAAAGTCACAAGACTAGGCCAATACAAACTACCAACAGACAAAGTCTCAACAGTTTTGTCATTAGAATCCTAATATCTCAATTTCATTTCTAATCAAGTTGGGCACTGGATATATAGTTACCTGTGGGAACTGGAATCACCATATCTGCCTTCTCAGAAACGCGCCCGACTGTTATTGCACCCTATAGGATGACCATATATATATGATTCTGCAGTTAATATGCACAAACCATTGCAGAAAATCATATCAGAATAATACTTACAGAGCTGATCTCAAATGCACCTGGCATTGCAGTGGGATAACCTATGTGCTTTGTATCTCCATCACCTGCCCAACATCAATGCAGCATTCAAGAACACTGTTTGTTATTCACTAGTTTGAGGGTGAGGGTATTTAAGATTAATTGGGTGTTTAATTAACTCCCCCTACCCCACCCCTTTGATTTACGGGGCGCTACCCGAATGTGTGCTCTGGTCGAAACCTGTCTTGTGATCCTAACTGACAAAGTATTACAAATCTACAATGTACCACAATAGGGGTAAATCAGCCTAGGTTGCCCATAGCGGACTGGCTCAAGCTAATAATGTCAATAAACATACAACTCCCATTAGAAATCAAACTTGAAATTTGTGATTACTAAGCCAATTGTGTGACCAATTTATTGGATGGATCTCCGACCCCATCCCTATGAAGTAGTGACACTAAGGCCCTGTTTGATAAAATAGTTAATTTATCAGCTAATTTTAACTTGTTTGACTTGATTAAAAAATCAATATAGTGTTTGGTTAATCACTTTTTTTGTAACTCCAAAATGCTAAGATTCAAAAAACCTGTAAAAAGCAACTTTTTCAATTAACTTTTTGAGATCAAAAATTATAACAAACAGCTATCAGCTAACAACTAATTTACCAAATGTCTTTTCTACAATCAACTAATATTATCGACTAGTTAAACCCTCTAACACAATCAGCTAAACAGCTGCCATTTACCAAAAAGGGCCTAAACAGCTCAACCAAACAAACAATATGATAAAGGACAAGTGACAAACATCTTCAAGAAGCCATTTGATTGAATCAAAAACATTATTAAAATGCCCATCAACAAGAACCCATTTTGATCGAACCAATAACAATAAATCAAAATGCCCAAACCAACCCAGAAAACTGATAATAACTTCAAAAAAAAAAAAAAAAAAAGATGACTGACCAACAGGTTCAAGAAGCCATTTAATGGAAACAGCAGTGGAGGTAATCTGTCCCTCAGAAGCATGAATGGCTCCAAGACTGCTGAGATGTTTGGCAGTGCATTGCAGGTTTCTTGGCAGGCAATTGTAGCCCAAGAAATTGACAGAGTTCTGGGCAAAAACAGTGGCTCCTCCATTGGAGAAAAGTTTGGGGATTTTGGAATGGGAAAGAGACTGGGTAGTGGTGGTGAGTTCCATGTTTCTGGGCTGATGAGATTTCTTGATGTTTTTTGGTCAGTGGTATGAAGAAGAGAAACCAAAAATGTGGTGGAAGACGTGGCAGACATTTAATGATGAGCCCAGACTTTGGATAACAAATATCTTCACAAGCATATGATATGTCTTTTGAATTTATCATCATTATTATTTCTTTCTCTTCTTGGGCTTTCATGAACAAAAGGAAATTAGTTTTTTTTTTTTTTCCGATCCCTTTTTTTTTTTTACATCCGGTATGAATAACATTGTGTAACATTGTCCAGCCGAGCTCGATAAACAATAAGTAGGCTTAAGTTTGAGAAACAATAGGTAGGTTCGAGCTCGAGCTGGATTTAGTTCGAAAACTGAAGCTCGAGTTTGAAGTTGATCAAGTGATTGGGTTATAATTATATATATATATATATATATATATATATATATATATATATATATATATATATATATATATATATATATGGCTCGCGAGTAGCTCAACGAGTCACGTGTCTAAAACATTTGAGCTCGAGTTCGATTAGATTTCGAAACGAGCCGGCTCAAGCTTGAGTTGGAGCTGTTCGGCTCATTTACACCACTTACATTGTGAGGTTTTGGTAATAGCTAGTCTAACCCTGGTAAAGTTTAATCTTACTTGATAGAATAATTGATATAAAGTTGTTTAACACGATGCATATATATATATATATATATATATATATATATATGATACGTTGATTCACTGACCTTAATGCATGTATGAATTAAATTCGTTTCTATTTGTATTTAGTATGTAAACTTTTCTATTTTAAACTTCTTTTTTTTTTCAATACGAAATATGATATCTCGACCATTGCAAGATTAATTTTAACTTAGCTCACTTTATATCAGCAAAGTCTAACTTTTATTTGGAGAAAGTATGGTTCAAAATTATTTAACATGACACATTGGAGATAATATTACATATAAGTATACAACATTGTATGACATATTTGGAAATAAATATTAATTTTATTATCAACTATAAGTCAATTCAATTAGTCGTAAATAATTATTACACAAAATAACAAATTAAATAGTGATAATTACATGTAGGTGGTAGATATTAAGTTATAATAAGTTTATATAAATATATCAAATAAATTTGTAGGCCAATAATTTATTAGAGTAGTTGGGGGAAACCCAAGCAATAAAGTGTAATGATTTACATCTCCTTTTTAATCAATGTTATAATTTCAAATTAAGATTAGGTGTGTATTGGGCATGTTTATCATGAGATAAATATGTGTGCTGAGAGCCTGAGAATGAGTGACAATAAAGTTTGTATAAGTTTGAATTACGCATCTTTGAGCTAGTATCTACCTAATGGAATACGCATTTTTTATGATACGCAAGGGAATACATATTCTTATGATATACATTTTTGAACTAGTATGGTCATTAATACAATACATATCATTATGGAGTTAATTCTACCGGATGTTTATTGTTTTTTATGGCAATTTCAAATGTAGTCACAGACTATCGTTTTTATCATTTAACATCTCAAATTATTATTTTTTGAATTTTGTAATCATTCTCATGCCTTTTTCTGTTTATGAGAGATAAGGGAAGGGTGGAACCTCGGAGAACATAATAAACTCAGTCACCACGAACTGCAAGGACCCCATACAATTATTTTGGACTAAAGCATCAAGCTTGTCATACCGGATCCCATCTCTTGAGGCGGCTCCAAAAGAGATCCAAATAAGCAAAACATTAAAAAAACAAAAAAGCAAGCAAGCAGCAAAAAGAAACACACGCAAAAGCCAATAAGTGAAAAAGCACACAAAACCCCGTCTTAGCTGGGTTGAGGCATAACCTTTATATTTTTAGTAACCTAGCCTTAGCTGGGTTGAGACATAACATTTATATTTTTAGTAACGGAATTTTTGTATCTTTATATTGTTTTTTTGTTAATTTTATGATTCCAGCCGATTTAATATATATATATATATATATATATATATATATATATATATATATATATACAAAATCCTCTATTTTAATTTATCGCCCAAAACAGTCCTATATAAAAACAAAAGCCTTCATTTTAATTTCTCACCCAAAACAGTCCTATATAAAAACAAAATCGTCCATTTAAAATTTTCACCGAAAACAGTCCTATACTATTAAGATTTACGTAATATTCTAAAATAGTGTAATATAATTCATAATATAATATATTGATATAATTTCTAATAGAATATATTGTTTCATACTTTCCTATTCGTACTACAATTCTACAATTCTAGGTTAAAATTCCTATGCGTAATACAATACAACAATATTAAAATTCATATTTTTATTCAACCATATTATAAAAATCATATGTATTATCAATCCATGTCATATAAAAATATTATATTATAATGTTGTAGAAATAATATTCACTATAACACCTCTTGGAATATTTATTTCCACACTAATGTCATGTTTGGTTCACATTAAACTGTTTTTATAAGAAAATATTTTTATCAAATTTGAGAAGAAAATATTTTATCTAATTTTGTTGAGGGAGAATTTATTAAATAGATAATAAATTCATCAAATTTGTAGAATTAATTTATCATTATCTTCTCGTATTTAAAAAAAAAGTTATAACATATAAAGTTTGTATTATTCTCACATATCTTTATTACATTAAAATATTTGAATCTTAATACTAGTTATATTTACTGACCAAATAATAAAATTAATATTTAAAATAATATTTTTTTTTATGGAATTTAAATTCAAACCTTCCTATCTCTTTTTGACGAACCAAACAAAGCCTAATTAGTAAGTTTTAAGGTTTAAAACACTACAAAACATCAATGAGTATCATCTCTCTCCTTTCCATTTTCTCTTTTCTCTCCTGCCATGTAACCCTCTCCCCCCCCCCCCCACCCTACCCACCCCACCTTCGTCCTCTTTTTTTGTATTTTTTTCTTATTTTTTCAGGAATTTATTTTATAATATATATATATATATATATATAAACACTCAGCTGACACCTTTACTTCTATCTCTCAACAACACTTTTCCTTTCTTCAGTCACTGCGAGATTTTTCTCATTTTCTTTTTTTATTTTTAATTTGTTGTTTTCCAGTTTCTTCTCTGAAATTAGATTGTTTTTAAAGAATTTTTGTTTTAATCTTCACATTTCACTCATCTTCTCCGTTTTCTCCATGATTTCAGCTGATGTTTTGTGAATTGTCAATGGATTTACAAGATTGCAGCTCTTTTGTTGCATATAAATCCATAAATTGAATTTAGGGTTTGAGTTGTTTATCTCCTCCCGGCCGTCATTATCGTCATTTTTGATGATTGTTTATGGGGTTTAAACTTTAAACTTTTGAAAAATTAATTTGATTTGGGATTTGTGGTGTGCAATTTGAGGGCTTAGATCTCGGTGGTCATTTTCTGCGAGCAGCTTCACCAGCTTTCTTCACTTCGGTAAAAACCATAATCTGATTGCTATAATAAATAATTGTTATATTCCATAAATGAACTATGTTTCTTTAAAGATTGGAATTTTATGGTTCATTAATTGCACATCTTGTGCTAATTTTTCTGATATATTATCACCCTAAAATAGTTGATCATTTTACTATTCTGGGTCTGCTTTATTTTACTCAATTTGGCAAATGCCTTAGAATTATGAAATCTTTGGCATGTATTTGACTTTTTTGTTTTTATGGAGTACTTATTTACATGCCATAAATTGAGTAATTTATGATATGCAATTGATTTTTTTTTTTTTTTTTTTTTTTAAATTTTAGTATTTGGTTTGATTGAAATTGCTTACTACATTAGAATGCTGTCCTCATGATAAATTTTACTCAGATTTATGGGTGTTTTGTGTCTATTATATGCTTTTAAACTGGAATTTCTTACCAATAGAGGTTGAAGCATGGCTACATGATGGTATAAACTGGTTAATTTCAAGCATCCTGGTTGGTATTCTTTTCAGTTATACGTTTCCTTTTATTCAGCCGAAAAGGAGAACTGTAGTTTTGTCCTGTTTTAATGAACATAACAATGGAGCTTTTCCAAACTATGGATGGGTGTTTTATGTCTATATATGCTTTTAAATTTACCAATAGAGGTTAAAGCATGGCTCCATGAGGGTATAAACTGGTTATTTTCAAGCATCCTAGTTGGCATTTTTATCAGTTAAATGTTTACTTTTATTTGTCCGAAAAGGAGAAGTGTAGGACAAACTATTGAGATGCTTTACTTAGAGCTAATAAACTATGAAGGGGTGTTTTTTTTTGTAAACTATATGCTTTTAAATTTACCAATAGAGATTGAAGCATGGCTCCATGAGGGTATAAACTGGTTAATTTCAAGCATCCTAGTTGGTAGTTTTTCAGTTAAACGTTTCCTTTTATTCAGCCAAAAAGGAGAACTATAGTTTTGTCCGTTTTTAATGAACATGACAATGTAGCTTTTCAGATGCGTTGCCTAGAGCAAATAAACTACGGAGGGGTGTTTTGTGTTTATTATATGCTTTTAAATATTCCAATACAGGTTGAAGCATGGCTCCATGAGAGTATAATTTAGTTAATTTCAAGCATCATGGTTGGTATTTTTTCAGTTAAATGTTTCCTTTTTTTTTTTTTTTTTTTTTTTTTTGGCTGAAACTGAGGAGAAGTGTAGGAAAAGCTTTTCAAATGCGTTACCTAGAGCAAATGAACTACGGAGGGGTATTTTGTGTTTATTGTATGCTTTTAAATTTACCAATAGAGGTTGAAGCATGGTTCCATGAGGGTATAAATTGGGTAATTTCAAGCATCCTTGTTGGTAAATTTTCAGTTAAACGTTTCCTTTTTTTTTTTTTTTTTTTTTTTTTTTTTTTTGACTGAAAAGGTGGAGAAGTGTAGTTTTGTCCTTTTATAATGAATGTAAGTGTGGAGTATGCATTTCTTAGGGCAAATCAACTTCGGAGGGGTGTTTTGTGTCTCTTATATGCTTTTAAATTTACCCAATAGAGGTTGAAGCATTGCTCCATGAGGGTATAAACTAGGTAATTTCAAGCATCCTGGTTGGTAATTTTTCAGTTAAACGTTTCCTTTTATCGGCTGACAAGGTGGAGAAGTGTAGTTTTGTTCTTGTATAATGCATGTAACCGTAGAGTATACGTTTCCTAGAGCAAATAAACTATGGAGGGGTGTTTTGTGTCTATTATATGCTTTTAAATTTACCAATAGAGGTTGCAGCATGGCTTGATGAGGGTATAAACTAGGAAATTTCAAGCATCCTGGTTGGTAAATTTTCAGTTAAACGTTTCCTTTTATTCGGCTGAAAAGGTGGAAAAGTGTAGTTTCTTCCTTTTATAATGACTGTAATAGTGGAGTATACGTTTCCTAGAGCAAATAAACTACGGAGTATCTGTAATGCAGACAGGTGGCATATCAGGTTTATTTTTCATGCACATTTTTTGTATCCGTCAAATCAAAGTGCTTTTGTATGGTGATTAAGCTCAATGGGTGATGACTAATATAGACTAATATTTGCAGACGACTCTTCTTTTGGTCAATCTTTTTGTTGCTGTTGTCCCTAAATACTACTCGGTAATTCTCAGAGAAACATGTATTCTTTGAATTAAATATACATAACTATATTTTCTTGTTTCCCGTTTGGTGTTAGTCACAATATATTTCTTACACTGGTAATGCCATTTCCATGTTTATTGCTTTTATTCAACTCTGTGTGCATTTATTGCTAAATAGTTTGGCCTTGGACCACGTCTGGTTCTAGGATTATGACATTGTTGATCGTGTAACTTTTTTTTTTCACTATCATTAGATCTTTTCTGTTGTATTCTGAACATCAATCTGAATGTTTCTTCAGAAAATTCCTAGTTTCTTGTTATTGGCTTTTCTTCCTGTATCTTGATTGGAAGCCAGCTGATCATCTGAAACGAGATCAGTCTTTTTCTATGATGTTGTCTTCCTTCCCCTGACATATTTTTCTTTTTTGCGGACCGTTCTTTATAATGTTACATTTCAGGATATGAGTATTACGAGTGAAAGTGAGGACAGTATGACTTTGAAAGGGAATGTAAATTCGCCATCCGTTGAAGAAGCTACTGGTGGAGCTAATGCTGGAGGTGTACCACTAAAGAAAGGTCCCTGGACTTCTGCAGAAGATGCAATTTTAATGGAATATGTAACAAGACACGGAGAGGGAAACTGGAATGCTGTGCAGAAACATACGGGGCTAGCTCGTTGTGGTAAAAGCTGTCGTTTAAGGTGGGCAAATCACTTAAAACCGGATTTAAAGAAAGGTGCATTCACTCCAGAAGAAGAACACCGTATTATTGAGCTCCATGCTAAAATGGGAAACAAATGGGCACGAATGGCTGCCGAGGTGTGTATAACTCATCTTTTTATTTTATATATATATATATATATATATATAGGGAAGGGTTCAGGTGCGGGGAAGGCTTCCCGTGCGGTTGAAGCACCTTAAGCATTAACATGGCGCACCTTAAGTACACAAACCACGCACCTTAAGCACACAAACAAAGCACCTTACGAACACAAACCACGCACCTTAAGCACACAAACAAAGCACCTTAAGAACACAAACCATGCACCTTAAGCATACAACAAAGCACCTTAAGAACACAAACCATGCACCTAAGGTTTTAAAATCACCTTAAGCATACAAATCACGCACCTTAAGAAGGAAAACCTAGCACCTTAAGTTTCAACAACTACTCATATTAAACACAAAACCCACGCACCTTAAGAAGGAAACCAACACACCTTAAGTTTCAACAACTACTCACATTAAGCATACAACACACGCACCTTAAATTTGACCTAGATGCAAAAATTTCCAAATTGCCACCACGTTTTAAGCAAGATCAATGCCTCAGATTTAACCGCACAACCATTTGAACTTAATTATATATATATATATATATATATATATATATATATATATATATATATACACCACTAATAGTGCTTCCATCCATTTGTGACCCATGGTTGAAGCTTTGTCAATCTTTAAGTGATAAAACTACTTAGAAAAACTACCTTTTTCTTCAAACTAAAGGTGCAATTATTCTGAGAATTTGATGAGCAACGATGGTTCAAAATGTGATTTTGGTGGTAAAGCATTAAATGTACTGAATTAGAAAATGGGCCGCAACAGATGAATGCCAGCAAAGGAAACATTAGAGGCTGGGATCATGGTTTCCTCTTCTTGATTCAACTAAAGATTTATTTCCTATTTGGTCTTATGAATTTTAACTCTGCAGTGAACCCTTGATCTGCCACTTCGTCTCCTACTACTAGCTTGTTATCACTCATAAATGATGCATCCATGGGTCTATGTTGTGTACTTGTGCTTGTAAACAATCTTAATGAATTTATTCTCTATTTGCCCTTTGTTTGCATGTGTTCATTGGTTTGAATATGTTATCGCGCTCTTAGATCATGCAAAATTGTTTACATTAAAAAAAAAAGTATAATTTCTTTCATGTGGTTTGCTATCACTCACTATGTTTGGCATCATCTCTTTTCTTTCAGTTGCCTGGTCGTACTGATAACGAGATTAAAAACTATTGGAATACTAGAATCAAGAGAAGGCAACGAGCAGGCTTGCCAATCTACCCTCCGGATGTCCATTTGCAAGCCATACACGAGAGCAATCAAAATGAGGATATGAGCACATTCTCGACTGGGGATACACAGCATTCCAATCTTCTGCAAGTGAACTATTTTGAGATCCCCGCTGTGGAATTCAAAAATTTGGAACTAAATCAGCAGTTGCATCCGCAATCACCACTTGATATCCCCGCAAGTAGCTTGTTGGCACAAGGTCTAAATTCTTCATACGGTCCAAGACCTTTCTTCTCAACTATGAACCCTTCCAAACGTCTCCGAGGACCAGATTCCTTGTTCACGGGTTTAAGTTCCAACGACAGTGATATTTTCACAGCCTTTGGTCCATATCAGAATGACACTTGTATGCAGGTTTCTCAATCCTCTGGGTTTTCTTCTGGATACTATCAAAATCTGGATCCTGATCACCCATCGTTATCGTGTGTAATTCCTGGCAGCCATGCCTCTTTAAATAGCAACTCCTCTTCTTTAGAGCCCGCATGGGCAAAGAAGCCGGAGCTCCCTTCACTCCAAAGTCAGATAGTTAGTTGGGATTCACCTTCCTCCCCCCTTCCTTCACTAGAGTCTGTAGAGACTTTGATTCAGTCGCCTCCCACTGAGCGTTCTGAATCAGGTAATGTTTCTCCAAGAAACAGTGGCCTTCTGGAAGCAGTGCTTTACGAGTCACAAACTTTGAAGCATTCCAAGAACACTTTACCTCAGCAGAATTCCGGTGCTTCCATCATACCCAGTGACATCGTGGATAATACATTTCCAGATTTCCACGAGACAGAATGGGAAGGATATAGTGACCCAATCTCTCCATTAGGTCATTCTGCTGCATCAGTTTTCAACGAGTACACCCCCATCAGTGCAAGTTCATTAGAAGAGCACCAGTCAGTTGAGATGCTAGCAGGTGAGGATATATTCTTTCTTCACCTCTCTTTAACGTTTATTATTCTCATTTAAACCCCAACTATTATGTGATTCCATTCCCATGCCAATTTGAAGGATGCAAATTTACACAAGAGGATGCTCCCTTGGCCCCAATGCAATGCGATGACAAGGACGATGCATTGAACCAGATTTTCTCCAGACCAGACTTCTTGCTCGACTCAAACTGTTTCGGTCTCAAGACTGACCTCAACTAAGTGCAGTTCTGTACCAAATATGCATTTGGACCATTCTGTTTGCTTTAGCAGGAACTGCACGCGAGGGAGCCCTCCTTGTCATGTGCCACTGTGCAAACATCGTGCATGGGTTGTGCACTATGATTGCCCATGCACGATGATTTTCTTGAAATTCCAAGAAAATTTTAGTTTCAAAGCCTTCAGGGACACCTTATTTTTGTTACTATAATAAGATCCTCTTGTGTTTGAACTCTACAATGATAATGTAGTATTTGCATTCAACAGGTTAGCTGGCAACTTGTGTCTTTTAAAATCTTCTCCTGAAACTTAAAAAAGGGCCAGAAAAACAATATAAATTCTTGTCTGTAACAGTACTTGTGCCTGAAGATTTATGATGATCATAAAGGTCAGAGAGACAGCTTGCAGAAGTTCTTTTTCATTCTTTTTTTGTTTGTTTTGATACATTAGGTTTTCCAGCTTACGGCAGACTAATCTTAAGCTCCCAGAAACCTCTGTTCAAGAGTCGTTGGAGGAGGGAAATGAGGAAATCGTGAGGTGTACACTGCACAAGGGGCTTTTATCACCTCTGATTGGTCAAGGTCTCCCAATGACCTCACAGGTTTCTAGTGAGATTTGAACTCCTACACTGCTCGTCTGCCACTGGAGCAGACTTTAAAATGATTGGTCGAACCAACTGCGCTAGCGTTTTGGATTTTTTTCATTCTTGTTCATAGAAAAGGTCATATACAGATTGGGTCATTGGGGTACATACATACATGTTGCCATAACAACCTTCTACATGTAGCATTCTCATGCATAATAGTAGGGAAGTGTTATATATTTAGAGGTCTTTGTAAAAAGTGGAAAAAAGAAAGCAGCAGAGTACTCCACATTGCATGTGCTTTTTTCTCTTCTATTTGAGGTAAGGAGTTTGGGACATTAGTATATTGCTGTTTTTATCTTGCAAGGACTAACCAGACAAAAGCATGTTGTGTCTTTATGTTGTTGCTGGTTCAGCCATGTGCAGACCCCAAAGCCCCATGGCCACTGCCTCCCGCCTGCTCGGGGGCTAGCGCCAGACATTCTAGATGGCCCATGCTGATGACCGCGTCCTTGAGGTGGATATGGACCGCTGCCATAACCCCCACCGTGCCCTTGGTTTTGGTGGCCGGGGGTTGTGGTTGTGGCCATATCCCCCGGGAGGGAATCTGCATGTCAAATAATCGTCAACCATTAACTTAACATGATTTTGGAGGCCTTATTGGGTAACATATGCAGTAAGGATCCCTTTTTATAAATTTATCTTTAATGATTTTTCAATTTAAAATTACTCGAAATAGGTCAAGAGTCAACATCTTATCAAGTAACTCTAAAACATGGTGATCAAAACTACAATAAGAAAAAGTGACAATTTACTGATTATAATATATGATTTTTTCGTTATAGATAATAACCTTGTTGCTTTCTAGTTATTTGTTGATTTCTGGCTATTCGTTTATTAATTTAATGAGTATATTTGGTCTAACTTATTTTAAAGTTTAGAGCATATTTTAAATCAAAGTTGTATGGTTCATATTTTGTATAGTGTAAAAATAATGTACTTTTAGTATATTAAAAATGTATATTGTATTAAGGGAATGTACATTATTTATATACTGAGTGTACATTATATTATATTATATTATATAATGTAAATTCAGTACACAGATAATGTACATTTAGTATCTTAAAATGTACATTTTGTTATGGTCCACATAGCACTGCAGACTATGGTCCACACAATAATTTGCCCTTCTCCTAAAAGGTTATACCATGTATTAGGGTCCACCTTACAAGGTGATACATAATCCTAAAGGGAAAAGGGTCAAATAAGCCCTCAAACTTTAGCTTAAAAGTTAATTAGGCTCCTAAACTTTTTAAAGGTACAATTACACCCCTCAACAATTCATTTAAGTGCAATGAAGTCCAAAAATAAATTAATGACCTGCTATCACAGGTCATTAGGTTCAGGCCACCTTTCGGCAAATTTTCGGCAAAAAAAAAAAAAAAGGTGACTGGCGAAATTTCTGACAAAAAAGAGACCGACGAAATTTTTGGCAAATCTGGGTCGGTTACTGGTCACTTTTTTTGCCGAAAAATTCGCCGGAAAGTGGCCTGAACCCTAATGACCTGTGATAGCAGGTCATTAACTTATTTTAGGGCTTCATTGCACCTAAATGAATTGTTGATGGGTGTAATTGCACCTTTAAAAAGTTTAAGGGTCTAATTAACTTTTAAGTTAAAGTTCGATGGCCTATTTGACCCTTTTTCCAATCCTAAATGATTTTTAATATTGGAATTATAAACTTCTATAATATAACTTGTTTTTTAAGTCGAAAGAAATATTGCATTACTAAAAGTATGAAGATATCCATATGCTTACATAGCATGGGCAAAGTGAAAACCAAACCAAACATATTAACAAACAAAAAACATAACTAATGTCTTTACTACTAAATCCTTCAAATTAATATTCTAACATAACATAGATCGATGGCTTCAAAAAAAAACATGACATAGATCGATCATTCAAGCATTGATCCCATGGGCGTAGTATTTGAACCAGGAATTCAACAAGTTATGGCGGCGGCGGTAGGCGGTGGTAGAAGCGCTGCCGCCGGGGGGAAGAGGGCGACGGCGCCTCTATCCGGGCTGGAGAATTTCCTGTAAACGGCCTTCAGCTTATTCTCCGCCGCGCCGGCATGGAAGCCAACCAGCATCTTCGCGCAATCCGCGATCTCCTCCTCCGAAAACCCCGTGTGGTGCCGGAGCGTCTCAGTCCACCGCGGAGCCGCGGCGGCGTTGAGCGTGCACCGCGCAACGTACACGGCGGATGCCGCCAGCATCGACGGCCCGTATTTGACGGCTGAGTAGCTCATCACGCCGAGCTCCGCCAGGAAAAAGCTCATGTTCTCCACCTCCTTTCCATCATCCGCGCCGCCGCCGGCCGCCGCCTTGATGTACCGCACGAGAAAAACGTACGGCGTCGGAACCGTCAAGTACCATTCCAGCTTCCCGAGAATCGTCTTCTCCATGGCCAAAACCTGAGCCCTAACATACGCGTTGTCGGAAATCATGATGAAATCGTTCACCTCCGGCGCCCAGATTTCCTCATACTTGCAGGCGATCAGCATCGCGCTTATCCCTACCAGCTGAAGCTCCTTCCTGGAAACCGTCTTCATCGAAAGAAATCGATCAATTAGGTTAACCGTAAGGTAGAAAGTTTCCGGCATGAGCTCAAACTTCCGGTGAACTTCCACCATCCAATCCACAAGAATAGCTCTCATCTTCGCATTGATCTCCGGTTGCGCCGCCATGTAATCTCCCACTCGACCTTCATCCTAAATCACACAGAAAAATCAGAAACCATGTAAGCACGCAAGCTGTTCGATAAAAAGCCCGTCAAATATACACTATTTTATATAGATTGGAAGCCATTGTTGGACCTCTGAGAGCTTGTAGAATTTGTAGATATCTTCAACATAGTCAAGCACAGCCAATTCATTGCCAGAATCTGCTGCATCAAT
Organism: Ipomoea nil; assembly: GCF_001879475.1. NCBI lineage: Eukaryota > Viridiplantae > Streptophyta > Magnoliopsida > Solanales > Convolvulaceae > Ipomoea > Ipomoea nil. Next base: position 21,706 of record NW_017618136.1, on the reverse strand, counting down.
CTCCAGGATTTGTTCATTCTGTTGCTTCTTGGTGATTCCACAGGCAGCCTTGCTTCTTGCAGTGAGAGTAGAGGAGAAAGTCTTTCCAGTTTTCTTCTTCTCCTTCTTATTTCCACTCAAGATTTCTACTTCTTCTTCATCTTCTTCATCAGAGCTTATGACAATGATTGATCTTGCAGGGGAAGGTTTCACAGCAGCTGCTTTCTTCTGTGCTGCCACCACTGGCTTCTGCAAATCAAACATTAAACTTCCATTATCACGAGCCCCCGAGTAAGAGCCAAACTCTATGGACACGAATTTGGACCGAAAATTGATCAGAAATGAACTTGCCTTGATTTTGTCTTGAGCACAAAATCCTCTAGTGGTGGGGCGGCCAATCTGATCAAGTGGAGCATTTCTCAGATTCCCAATGTCTCTGAGAACCTTTCTGTTTCTCCCATCTGCTGCAACATTCTTCTGCTTCAATCCTTCCCCCCCTAAAGACTCAAAATTTAGTCCCCATATCACACAATCACACAAATTTTTACTTTTTCTTGGCCTAACATTTCATATGTATTCAAGAAGATAAGATAAACACCACCAGATCTTATTGAAGAACCCAGAAACCAGAAATTCCTCAAGAAATTAAACACCATAGAGAAAAAGTTGAATCTATATAGGGTTACCTCTGGGTGGTTGGTCACGCAGAACAGCTCTAGACGCCATGGATGGAGCTTCTTCTTCTTCTTCCTCTGCGCTATTCCGACCAAAAATCCACGAAATGAAAGAATGGAGACGACTGTTGTGCGTCGCTCCTTCTGCGTGGTTTTCAGTCGCCACAATTTATATCCTCTCTAAAGATTCCTTCTTCTTCTTCCCCTTCGCTTTCTTCTCTAGAATCTTATATTTGCAGAGCAGATTGGATTGGAGTGAAATCTGGTTATGGAGGCGAGGGTTTGAGGAGTTCGCTGTTTGGGATTTAAATTGCTGCGAAGCGGCTCTTCTTCAACGGTCATATTTTTCACTCTCTGTAAGGGTCGTCGTTGGATTGGGTTTGATCGGACGGCTGTGATGGAATTGGAATACTTTCCTTTTTAACTACTAGCCGTTAGAGGCTCCCAAATGTGAATGTTACCGTTGATGTAGTACTCCGTAAGATTCTCAGCGCATTTGATGTCAAAATTTTTACATACGGTGACGCTCCGGTAACATTTTTTTTTTTTTTTTACCAATGTTTAATTCACTTTCTAAATTTGTCTTTAATACGGAGTATTTAAATTTGAGTCTGGTTAATCATGAATAGTTAAAAACTAAAAAAGCTACGGGGATAAATTTACTATTTACTAATTCTAAAAGTTATGGGAATAAATTTATTATTATTTTATCAGTTTCATTTTACCTATTATTCGTTAATCAAATTAATTTTTTTCTATTTTATTTATTTAGTAAATAATTTCAGTCTTATTAATTGGCCTAGACATATATTATTAAAAAAAAATTAAGTTTCTTCACTTTAATTACAAGCCATTTGTATTGTTGTTATTAAATATGGAACATTCAATCTCTCAACACATGTTATTCTATTTACCTGAGAGCATAGTTGTAGTAGACGCTAGGCATTAGTCAGCCGAGTTGGACGCCTAGAGGGTTATTCGTTTTATCCTAAGGGCACCTAATGCCTAGGGAGCCGCTTAGGTCAATTTTTGCAACAATGTACCAAAGACCAAACTCGAGATTTTACCCCTAGGTGGCCGATCGCTTAGGGATAATTGGCCTCAGCCTAGCGCCTAGGCAGTCACTTAGGCCAATTTTTTGCAACAGTGTATCTGAGACCAAACTTGATATTTTACTTTTGGAGCTTCTGACAATTGAGAGTCAAGGCCTTACTTGAGAATTAAGATACTTGTACTAGAATCAAAGATCATTAGTAACTACTATACACAACACAAAATGAATTAATGTGTATATAAAATTATATTGTATTTATCATGTCAATGAAAATTCATTAATACTCCGTAGTAACTAAGGTTACTTGGTGAATTGTATTATAAGGGTAGTTTCAGAGGAGAATAACAGAAACTGAAAAGAGAAAGAAGAGAAAACTGGAAGAGCAAATGCTCCAGAATAAGTATGACAAAAATGAGATGGAGAAAGTGCTGCAACATAATCGCGAGTCCAAGACTCGTAGAGCATTGCTTGATCTACTCCAAGGCTGGGGGGCTCGAGAGCGCTGCTGATATGGCAGAACTACTGGCGTTTCGGTAGAGGAAGCAAGCAGTCATAGACGCGCTCCATTCGTGAAGTAATCTTCAGTTTATGTGCAGTCTGGATGTCTGGTTTTGCTAGATCGATGATATCCTGTCTCAAACTGATACGATACGAGCAGCCAGAATGTTATATAAATACACTTCTGTATGTATATGTTCAAATGGCTTTAAACGAAAACAATGAAAAGGCGAACATACCTTATCCATTCACCAGTTGCCCTCGCGTGCAACTCTGCTGCAGAGTGCAGGCGGTCCAGATAATAAAGCACCAAGCCGAAAATGAATTGAGCATCCTTTTCCTGAAAGTCATACATAAAGTACTTTGGAAGAAATTCCCCGGGAACAATATGAATATAATAGTTTGACACCATTCAAGTCATATCCATTTTGGAGGTTTTGCTTTCATAGCTATTGCAGCTATTACTGCATTTTGCATTTGAAGGCTCGCCAATCGCCATGCATTTCATTGCAAAGCTATTATAGGTGAAAGGTTAACGCACTAAAACAGGAAGTGTAGTTTTTCGAGCTTATGACATTTCCATCTGTCCAAAACATCTTTAAAAAATAAAAAATAATAGATAAAGTCATCAAGCGTATAGTTCAAGGTAAGTGTTCTTACTAGTCCTTGATCCTTGCAGCTTTCTAATTGCATAATCCTTCTCTCAACTTGTACAATAAGGAGTCTTCTTTGAATTCGAGCAACTCTTCCCCTGCCTTCCGCTCTAGTATCCTGATTCAAAATTAAAAAAATTATTTTCAATGTGCGAGAGATGCAGGTCAGATACATACATCCATACAATTTTCAGTTTGTAATTTGCATTTTCTTCTCTTTTGGTTTAAGGAAAGCACTAAACCGCATTATCTGCTCAAGTGCACAAGTGTTTGTATATTTATCCCAAACTAAAGTAGACTACAGAGAAATAAAAAGCCAATCGTACCTGTTTAAACCATGCACGCACCAACATGATTACGACAAGGGAGAGGAAAAAGGCTGGTAAAGCGGCTAGGATAGCAAAGTTAATTTCATTTGCTCGAAGAATTTGATCCAGCTCAAGCATTGCCCTGATTTGAAAAGCTTCTATCAGGGAAAAGAATGAATAGAAATTGACATCTAAGAAGAAATGATAACGGGATAACAGCATTAGCCTATTTAACTCACTCCTCAATGTCGAGTTTTAGCTTCTGGACCTGAAATCATAAAACAAAATGTCATATGCCAAAACCAGACACTATTATCATTCTCTAAAAAACTAAAATGCCTGTTGTGACACTAGCATGTGAGATAGTACGGTATGTTATACCTGGATAAGTAAAGCACGGGCAAGCTCCCCGGAGAGAAGATTTTGGAGTGGATGCATCACTTCTTTTTCATATCTACACTAACAAGTATCGCTTCAGAGCGTATTTGCAGAACCTCAATAATAATGCATGCTTACATCTTGCACAAATACAGATCAAATAACTGACCAAAGTTTGGCACTATATATTTTCAGATAAAAGTTCAAGATTACAGATGCAGTACAAGTCCATGGGTAGCTAATTAGCTATCAAATTGCGATGCATTGTGTAAGGACTTTGGTCTTACATGCCACACGAGATTCACTTTTGGGATTCAAGTAATAATGATCTAATATATCTAAGGTTTTTAATAACTAAAATACCAGACCAAAATATAGGTATTTATGAAAACTTAGGTAGAAGTTGCTTTTTCAAACAAAAGCAGCCATTTTTTAGAGAGGCCAAGCTGTAAGGAAACATTAATTCAATTTTTCTTTTTTTGCAAGCATTGGCAAAAAGGAAGGGGGGGGGGGGGGGGGGGGGGGGGGGGGGGGGGTTGTTCGCACCTTTCCATTACTACTTCTAGCATTTCATTGTCTGTGGCATTCTCTGGAAGCATCGTGCCTTTTGTTTGCTCGGTGAAAGCTCGCAACATTCTGCAAATCATTTCATAATCTTTTATAGATAATGTTGAGGTAAGGAAAGCAATACTTCAGCAATATTAAACTCCTTGCGTACATCAAAATTCTATTTACGGTTAGGGAACGCACAGCACAGCAATCAGTGTAGCGGATCAGTTGAAGAGAGAAACAGCAAAACATGCAATGGATGATTCTAAAAGAAAAATGGGAGGACTAGAAATGTATAACTGCTGCTGGTGAGAAAAGGATGGAAACTGGTGAAAGAGAGTTGTGAGGCTAAGGTTGGACATTTTGGTGTGAAAGGGTGAAGATCTGATAGCACTTTATATAGGAAACAATGGTACAAGATTAATTTTGTCACATTATTATCATACCAAAAGCAATATACTATTCAACGATTAAAAAAAAAAAGACAAGCTTGGCGGTCAACAAGTCGGACATTCAAGGCTCAAGCTACTTGTGAGCCAGTTTGCTCATATGCAAAACTAGATTACATGACTTGGATATAATGTTTTCAACAACATTCAATCAGCAATTCAGAGCTCGAAAAATGCTCTCAATTCGCAGTAGTTAACAAACCTGTGTAGAGAGTTAGCAGTTATCTGTACTTCTTCAGGTTCCATTGCGCCTTTCTGCCTCTTCCTGAATGTATGGAAAAGATCATCTCTTATCGAGAGAAGCTGATGGAAAAATAAAAAGACAAATCAAATTCAGCATAGATGAGAAAAAAATTCAGTAAGCTGAATGGCATAGGCATCAATCAGACAATCACAGATGCCAAATACAATAGGAACTCAGTTGAAACAAATCTCTCAGTATTTCATTACTAACATTATTAAAAGAAATTCTGAGTGTTTGAGGAGATTATTTGGTCAAAGAGATTTATCGCTGAGATATGGAATTTCATGAAAAAAAAAAATGAGTATTGAGATTCAATATTAGTCATGATATGCTGCTCACCGGTTGCTCTACATGATCATTCCAAAAACTAATTGTTGATTCTTTTGCTTCACAAATCCAATTGTCAATGTCAGAACTCCCCATTAAACGGCTATGGCGGAGAACCCATAAAGAACAGATAGAGATGCCAACGATCCCACACGTATAGCGCATCCAGTGAAGAGTTACTTTCCTTGGCCTCTTGTGCTTCATAACCTAGGAAAAAATTACAAGCAAAGACATAAAATCCTAAAAATTGAAGGAGAAACAAAATTAACCAGGAGACTAAGTAAAAGTGATAGATAATTATATATGAAATCCAAGAGATACTTTCTTCTCTGTTAATCTTGGAAATTATAAAGCTCTTGTGTGAAAATTAGTAGTTCAGAGATAGTATAACAAAGTAAACAGAAATACAGAATGAGGAACACATAAACTCATAACCAGTTGGTTTGGAAGAATGGCATACCTACTGGGTTAAGAACACCACTTAACCCTTGCATAAATTTATTAAGATTGCTTAATAGTTTGCAGAAAGAATATATGAGCCACAAAGTATCCTTCTCTTTACAAAAAATAACAAAAAAGTAATTCTAGATGAAGATGAATTCGTTATAGAGGATAAAGAAGGGATAGAGCTAATCATTGGTGTTTTATTTTTCCATAGAAGGCAAAGAGTTTTCTTTTCTTACAATTTGCTGCTGTACAAACAGATATATCAAAACCTCTTTCAATCATAGGATCCAACTACTATTGCAGCAAGCAAGAATTAAATCAATGGTTTCTTAAATTTCAAAAGACAATCATGGGAAAAAAAATACAAATAAACACATTATAAATCAGCAAGAACGATTCTAGATCAGAACTCTTACTATTGTAGATAAGTATGACTCCAATTTTTGTAGATTTTGGTTAATAAAGTTGATAGCATCTTGAACCTCACTATCTGTCCACCGAGAACCATCCTCATTTACTTCTGGAAGTTTCTCAAACATTAGAGGACCTGAATAGCTTCCCTCTACAGAAGAGTCTTTCTGCAACAGAGTTGTCAAAATAAAAGCAGTAGGTGTAATCAGCAAATAAAAATATAACTTTGTAATAATTATATTTGAACAATTAAATGCAAGAAAAAAAAACCCCTCACCTGACATGTAGCATGGAAATTTCCAATAGAAGCCTCCAATTGCAGAAACAGATCATTGATCTTCACCAATAATAATGACACTGACTTCTCAGGGTCATTGACTAAATCATATCCAGCTGTGTCCACCACCATGTAGATCTATTGCATTCAACAGAAGTCAGTGATTCATATGCTAACAATATTTGCAGGTTTACAAGTTTAAGTCATCAAAATTCATGGACGGATGGTACCAAGGTGTCTCTTTTCAGCTTTTTATTTATTTATTTTTGGGTACAATTGATGGCAATGGAGATTGGACTTGCAAACTCCTACCTAAAGTCTTAGGCTTAATTAGTGAATTAGTCAACATTCAACAGATGAAGAAATATAACATAACAATACTAAATGGCAACCACATCAACACGGGGATGAGAAGCTGAAGTTATACTGCATGATTAAGAGACCTGCAATCTCCAATTTATTGATTGAGATGTCTTAGTACTTACGATGTGAAGTACTATATCATTAAATATATGGTGTACCATTAATTGGAGCTTCACAATGATATACTAATCTTGTAATTTTCTTTTGCATTTGGAAATATAGGTCATTTTTTACCCACCAAACTAAATGACATAACTGATACCTCTAACAAACACCTAAGTCAATAGCAGGAGTCTTAGTAAAGCTAAAAGAGCATATTAATTAAATGTTTGAATTTTAACAAACGGAAACTATGACACTGATACATGTATACATTAAATTATATTCTTAGTAGGAGAAAAACCTGAGCCAGAAATGTAGCCAAACAGTATCTTAAACTGCTCAACACATTTATTCTCTCAGATATATAAGAGGATGCCAGACCATACGTGTGCTGTTTCCCAGAACCATCACTAACATAATCACGAATCAGTTGAACTGTGCCATTAAAAAATGCACATGGACCTCTCCCACATATCATGAAGTATGCTTTTCGAGCATTTGATTCCTGAGAGTAGATAGGTAAACAAAAAAATTTCAATGATCAAAATTGCTAGAGAAAATTAAGGCCAAATGGAAGTCTACCATAATGAAATACTGGTCACTAACCTCGGCTTTAGATTGCCAAAATTCTAGGTTCTTCTGGATGTAATGCAAGTTTAAGAAAGTGTGTTCAATAATGTTCTCCAAAACGATAAAAATTCTGGAATTTTCAGATGCAGTCCTGCACATATGAAACCAATAGAACCTTCTTAAAAAAATCACACCAGTCTATATTTCTAACTAAACCCCACAATGCCAAACTTGAAACACATGAAACAAACTAGTGACCGAGAAAGAAAGTAGAGTCTGAACTCTCAAGAACCAGATCAGGGGCTAAAGATGCTAGCCATGGGTTAACAATTTATAGTGTTTTTTTTTTTTTTTTTTTTTTTTACTTATCATTAACAATTTATTTCCTTCTTTTAACAATGGAAATTTCCAACGATCATAGCATAACAATACCAGCTTCAATCACAACAAAAAATGAAGCAACAAAATCCCAGCATTTAATTGAAATTAAGCCCTGAAAACAGTCATGATCATCACAAATGAAAGATTTCAAAATTTCTTGGCAATTTCATCAATCAACTGGAGAAGCATTATTATTGGCATACACTAGAACTCGGATATAACAAGAGAGGTAAAAAATTTACATGGAGGAAGAGGAGACCGAGGCTGAGGTAGGCAGAGGGAGGGGGAGGCAGGTCTTTCTGCGTCGGCGCTTAGTGGCGCCGCCTCCTCCGGCGCCGCCGCCATAGAGATTTGAGATTCCAGCGAGCAGGCTAGAGCTGTAGGTAGATGAAGTAGCCGGCAAGAAGCTACGAAGTCGGGTCCAGATATAGTTGGAGTATAATGAGACTATCGCTTTTACGTCCTTCGCCGCCGCCGGCGACGGAGAATCCATTGCTAACTGAGTGATAGCCTGGTAGGTGATCGCTCGCAAATGATATCGTGCACCCGGTCAATTGGTCAACGTTTCGTTCTCTGCTCATTTGGGGTAATTAGATGATAAATAAGAATAATAACTTTTTGATCAAGTAACATAAACAGGTATCACAATTTCTCATCAGATTCCGATTTCCGCTTCCCGCTCCTTGCTTCGGGTGCTTTCTCCAAGGAGAAAAATATTTGGAATCTGGCCCAAATGTCCAATTCCACTGAAATGTAACCTGAAAATGTAATTAGGCAACTGAATGTAACCTAAAAATGCAATTAGGTCACTGAATGAAAAAATGCACAATTAAGTCACTAAACACTCTAAATGTATGCAATTATACAATCCATTTCAAATGTATTATGTATGCAAATGTTTTCATCCATTTCATCATGTTGTCTGCTTACCTCATTGTCTCAATATGACATGTTAAAAAGTGTAATTACACTTTTTTAAAATTTAGGAGCTTAATTGACTTTTCAGGTAATGTTTAGTGACTTATTTGACTATTTTTCTTAATATATATTGTTAATTGAAATTGTAGTAGAATTAAAATAATACGCTGTTATTGCTATAATGAAGCTAGTGTGTGTGAAAAATGAAATTGAAAAACAATGCAATATTGTCAAATGAAACTAAAGTATAATTAAAATGGTACTCACTTCATGGATCATACTACTACATGCATCATGTTCCACGATAAAATTTGCCATAATAATTACAATGTGCCTAATTGCCTAAATGAACAATCGTTGTATCGTGGACCCTGATCCAATACACAAAATTCATGTTCATAATATGCATACACATAAACACAATATAATGAAAATGACCCGCATGGGCAGTTCAACTGGTCATAGAGGTGAAACTTTAGAAGAATGACCAGGGAGCAACCTCTCAAAGTGAGTGGGTTCCTTGTGCGGGGTTCAACCTTTTGGATTCTGTGTATTACACAGCTGGGGACACATAAACACTTAACATAATGCACAGAATTCATACTCATAATGTACATAATTCATGATTATTATATTGTGTTTATGTGTATATATGTGCATTATATGAAGTCAAATTCTGTGTATTAGATTAAAATCCTTAGTGTATTGTGGACCCTGGTCCACGATATAATTTACGGCAAATTATGTCCTGGACCCGTGTCCACACTGAATTGTGGACACGGGCCCAAAACGACGTCGTTTTTTAAAAAAAACGCGTCATTTAGTTAAAAAAAAATCGCGCGTGTTTTGCCGTTAACGGCGTTATTATTATTATTTTTTTGGATTATGAATGTACAGTTATGCCGTTATGAATGTACAGTTATGCCGTTATGAATGTATAATTATACAATTTATGAAATTATGAACACAGAGCTCTAACATTATGAACTTACAATTATGAACATATATAGTGATAAAATTATGACCATGGAGCTTTAAAATTGTGAATATAGAGCTTCGAAGATTATGAATGTACAGTTATGGAGTTATGAATGTACAGTTATAGAGTTATGAATCTACAGTTATGGAGTTATGAATCTACAGTTATGAGATTATGAATCTACAGTTATGGAATTATGAATGTACAATTATTGATCGAATTCTGAACTTACAATTATGAACATATAGTGATAAAATTATAAATATAGAGCTTTAAAATTGTGAACATAGAGCTTCGAAAATTATGAATGTACAATTATGGAGTTATGAATGTACAATTATGGAGTTATGAATGTACAGTTATGGAGTTATGAATGTACAGTTATAGTGTTATGAACGTACAATTATGGAGTTATGAATGTACAGTTATTAACATATAGTAATAAAATTATGAACATATACTCTTATAACGAAGCGGTCTGAAATATTAAAAAAAAAAAAAAGAAGATAACAGTGCTTGCTGGACACGGGTCCAACGCATAACGATTGATAATTTACCGTAAATGAACTAGGCTAAGGTATTGGGCCAAGAACACTAGAGCCAAGCTTTGGGCCCTCATTTGCCTTCTCGATTGGGCTCAAGTCCATTGTTGGATGTTTGGACAGATTAGCCAATTATCTCATTAATTTCATATCATTTTTGTTAGGATCTATTTCAAAAAAATTTTATATAATCGATGCAAGCAGACTACTTTCACATTTATGACTCAGAAACATCAAGAAGATTGAACAATCCTAGATGGACGGATGTGGTAGCTTCGTGAGAAAGTGCAGACTAATCTCATTTGTCTACCTAAGATGATTATGGATTGAAAATTAAACAAAAATTGTGTTAACATTTTTGTAATTACGAATGTGCATTTGAAAACACTTGATAGTGTATATGCGGATCGAATAACTGCCAGTGCACTTACATGTGTGTAGCATTAATTATCCTGAATGCATTATCATATATTTTATTTTCAAATGCCGTCGTAATTATAGAAATGTCACCCTCATTTTTTCCAATTTCCCCATTATTCATTGGACTATTACATGTTTGCAAGTTAGTCAGATAGTGATTGGAATTAAAATTTATATATAGTCACAATAATAGTATAATACTACTTGTTAATAATTGGGTTTTAAAAAACAATTTCATTCACAATATTTCAATTCATTGCACATTATATGGGCAATCTTTGTTAGTATTCTTCTCTCAAAATTAAATGTTGAATCTCCATCTTTAAGCGCCCTCACACCCGGGCTCGATAGAGAATTTTGGAGGATGTAAATCACAATAACTCATCAAAAGCTCAGCAGATAAGGCCAAATACCGGTACACACAAGGGTTCTGTCCATTTTAGACATAATAATTCCCATGCTGTCTCTACCAAGGTTCGAATCTTGATCTCTTCTCCCAAATATTGCCTATTGAACCAGTGAATTAAGTCCGTGCGAGTTCTATGTATTCTTGATTTGGTAGTACGGAGTATTTGGTATGCATGTGAAGTTGTTTAATTTGTACAAGATCCTAAGTCAAGAATGAGTTAGAATATAACAACTAATAATGTACTAAGACTATGTGGTCTAATGGAACCCGGGTTAGACTTTCATTTGGAATGTTATACGTTTGAGTCTTAGTGGAGGTATTATTTGTTTTTTGTGTTTCAGTAGATTGAGAAAGTACATTATTATTGGTTCTTTGTGTTTTAGTAGGTTGAGAAAGTATATGAACAAATACTACATTGTAATAGAGCCAGTAAGTGGTAATGTAGCTAGTAGCGAATTGAATATGCAACTTTATTTCTTTATATTTACATAATATTCAACATCATGTTTTAATGTGACATATTAAACTTGACTCTCTCTACGACTCTGCCCAACAATAATTGAGGAATGTGAATACTAAAATGATGAAAATAGATGAGGACTAGCATATATTATGTACAAGTTGTTTATGTCATGAATTTTTAAAATAATATTTTTACTCTAATTTTGATCTCAAGTATATATATTTAAACAATAATTTTGATACTTTTATTAAAACTCATTTTGATTACTAAATAATTGAATTGAATCCATTCCCACTCTTTATAACTCTAACAGTACTAAAAGGAAAAAAAAAAATATTTAGACAGATTTTTTTTACCAATATTTATCTCATGAATGATATGACATGTATTAATTATTGCATTGTTTTATATTTATTAATTGGCATATCTGAAAAATAACTGGTAATTGGCATATCTGAAAAATAACTGGTCTCATTACAATGTAATTGTGAATCAGATCAGATGACATAAAACTTCAGGTGAGAAGCGTGAGCTAATCTGATCCATCTATTTGGAATCATACTTTATTTACTCAACCATTGTAACCCTTTCGAAATAACTATTTAATATTAAGTTTGGTGCAACATTTTTTCATAAGTTATTTAGATAGTGATGGGATCAAGATTTATATAGTCATGATAGTACTACTTGTTTAATTTTTGTGTTTAAAAAATGAATTCAATCAAGCTCTTAAACTCTGAAATTAAATGGGTTATGGAACTATCAACCTGCAGATTGACTGTTTTAGCATGCTTCATGCAATTTCATAGCGTATATAACAAGTCTTTCCAATGAATTGGGCAATTTATATCCTACACCAGGACGCGCATTGCATTGTGCCTCTGATGCAAAAATGACGTCGTTTTAGATTTTTTTTTTTTTTTTTTTTTTGAAATTTCACTACCCTGTGCTCGCGGTTAATTTTCTGTAAAAAAAAAATCTCATGTTTATACTAGAATACACATAATTGTATACATGAATGTACATAATTGTATAACAAAATGCACATACTTTTTTTTTTTTTTTTTTTTTTAAAGATAATACATATAGTCTAACATAATACATAATATACATAAACTTTTAACATAATAACATCAACTCTTAACATAATACACATAAATTTTCTGTTTCGGATGTACATAATGTATAAAAGAGATGTACATGATTGTATAAAAAATGTACATAATTGTATAAACAATACACATAATTGTATAAATAAATACACATAATTTATAAATAAATACACATAAATCGCGTCAACTCGCCACATAATTTACCAAAAGATGTCATTTTGGGAGACACGAAATGCACAATGCTACGCTCGTCGTGGGCAGGGTATAACGATTGAATTAAGTGTACCCAGGCCAAATGTGAGTGAAAGTAAATATACTATATTTAGATTGGTTGATATATCACGAATTCGTAGATTTGGATGGATTTTTGTAACTTTAACGACCAATGTTTAGCAATAAATTAAAACAATTGGCAAAATGGATTTCTTTCTCGGGTTGATCAAACATGTGTCTAGCGATATTTGAAGATGTGTTTTGAGCGAAATTCACATGACTCAAGCAAGTAAATGACTGTAAGGAAGTAAATTAATCTAAGTTGTCATAATTTCCACGAAGAGTCAAAATAATTAGAACATTGTGACTACCAAATCAACTGCCTGACTAACTTGTTATTGCCTCCATTATATACCAAATTGTTCGACCAACTTGCTTGCCCCTTTATATATAAATAATATATATATATATATAATATATATATATATATATATATATATATATATATATATATATATAGAGGCCTGAAGGACCGTCCAGGAGAGAACTGAGAACCATCCAGCGCGTGCCACGTGTCCAGAACCTATAGTTTATAACTAGGTGCGTGCACCTATAGTTATAAGTAGATGCATGAATGTTTGCGGGTGGTTTTCACCGGTATTAACTAACCGTTGAACTCCTCTGTAAGAACAAAAGCGATGTCAAACAGAATGAACTCAGACCAATGAATGTTAAAAACAAAATTCATGCACTTGTAGGTGAAAGTACGTAGGTGCATTGCCTGTACTTTTTACTTGCAAAGGTGCACCAACTACTTGCACATATAACATATTTTACATGCACCAAATGACACGTGGCGCGCGCTGGATGGTTCTCAGTTCTCTCCTGGACGGTCCTTCAGGCCTCTATATATATATATATATATATATATATATATATATATATATATATATATATATATATTATTTATATATAAAGGGGGCAAGCAAGTTGGTCGAACAATTTGGTATATAATGGAGGCAATAACAAGTTAGTCAGGCAGTTGATTTGGTAGTCACAATGTTCTAATTATTTTGACTCTTCGTGGAAATTATGACAACTTAGATTAATTTACTTCCTTACAGTCATTTACTTGCTTGAGTCATGTGAATTTCGCTCAAACACATCTTCAAATATCCGCTAGACACATGTTTGATCAACCCGAGAAAGAAATCCATTTTGCCAATTGTTTTAATTTATTGCTAAACATTGGTCGTTAAAGTTACAAAAATCCATCCAAAATCTACGAATTCGTGATATATCAACCAATCTAAATATAGTATATTTACTTTCACTCACATTTGGCCTGGGTACACTTAATTCAATCGTTATACCCCTGCACACGACGAGCGTAGCATTGTGCATTTCGTGTCTCCCAAAATGACATCGTTTTGGTAAATTATGTGGCGAGTTGACGCGATTATGTGTATTTATTTATAAATTATGTGTATTTATTTATACAATTATGTGTATTTGTTTTACAATATGTACATTTTTATACATCATGTACATCTCTTTATACATTATGTACATCCGAAACAGAAAATTTATGTGTATTATGTTAAGAGTTGATGTTTATTATGTTAAAAGTTTATGTATATTATGTATTATGTTAGACTATATGTATTATCTTTAAAAAAAAAAAAAAAAAAAAAAGTATGTGCATTTTGTTATACAATTATGTACATTCATGTATACAATTATGTGTATTCTAGTATAACATGAGATTTTTTTTTTACAGAAAATTAACCGCGAGCACAGGTAGTGAAATTTCAAAAAAAAAAAAAAAAAAAAATCTAAAACGACGTCATTTTGCATCAGAGGCACAATGCAATGCGCGTCCTGGTGTAGGATATAAATTGCCCAATTCATTGGAAAGACTTGTTATATACGCTATGAAATTGCATGAAGCATGCTAAAACAGTCAATCTGCAGGTTGATAGTTCCATAACCCATTTAATTTCAGAGTTTAAGAGCTTGATTGAATTCATTTTTTAAACACAAAAATTAACAAGTAGTACTATCATGACTATATAAATCTTGATCCCATCACTATCTAAATAACTTATGAAAAAAATGTTGCACCAAACTTAATATTAAATAGTTATTTCGAAAGGGTTACAATGGTTGAGTAAATAAAGTATGATTCCAAATAGATGGATCAGATTAGCTCACGCTTCTCACCTGAAGTTTTATGTCATCTGATCTTGATTCACAATTACATTGTAATGAGACCAGTTATTTTTCAGATATGCCAATTACCAGTTATTTTTCAGATATGCCAATTAATAAATATAAAACAATGCAATAATTAATACATGTCATATCATTCATGAGATAAATATTGGTAAAAAAAATCTGTCTAAATATTTTTTTTTTTTCCTTTTAGTACTGTTAGAGTTATAAAGAGTGGGAATGGATTCAATTCAATTATTTAGTAATCAAAATGAGTTTTAATAAAAGTATCAAAATTATTGTTTAAATATATATAACTTGAGATCAAAATTAGAGTAAAAAATATTATTTAAAAATTCATGACATAAACAACTTGTACATAATATATGCTAGTCCTCATCTATTTTTCATCATTTTAGTATTCACATTCCTCAATTATTGTTGGGCAGAGTCGTAGAGAGAGTCAAGTTTAATATGTCCACATTAAAACATGATGTTGAATATTATAAATATAAAGAAATAAAGTTGCATATTCAATTCGCTACTAGCTACATTACCACTTACTGGCTCTATTACAATGTAGTATTTGTTCATATACTTTCTCAACCTACTAAAACACAAAGAACCAATAATAATGTACTTTCTCAATCTACTGAAACACAAAAAACAAATAATACCTCCACTAAGACTCAAACGTATAACATTCCAAATGAAAGTCTAACCGGGTTCCATTAGACCACATAGTCTTAGTACATTATTAGTTGTTATATTCTAACTCATTCTTGACTTAGGATCTTGTACAAATTAAACAACTTCACATGCATACCAAATACTCCGTACTACCAAATCAAGAATACATAGAACTCGCACGGACTTAATTCACTGGTTCAATAGGCAATATTTGGGAGAAGAGATCAAGATTCGAACCTTGGTAGAGACAGCATGGGAATTATTATGTCTAAAATGGACAGAACCCTTGTGTGTACCGGTATTTGGCCTTATCTGCTGAGCTTTTGATGAGTTATTGTGATTTACATCCTCCAAAATTCTCTATCGAGCCCGGGTGTGAGGGCGCTTAAAGATGGAGATTCAACATTTAATTTTGAGAGAAGAATACTAACAAAGATTGCCATATAATGTGCAATGAATTGAAATTATTGTGAATGAAATTGTTTTTTAAACCCAATTATTAACAAGTAGTATTATACTATTATTGTGACTATATATAAATTTTAATTCCAATCACTATCTGACTAACTTGCAAACATGTAATAGTCCAATGAATAATGGGAAATTGGAAAAAATGAGGGTGACATTTCTATAATTACGACGGCATTTGAAAATAAAATATATGATAATGCATTCACGGATAATTAATGCTACACACATGTAAGTGCACTGGCAGTTATTCGATCCGCATATACACTATCAAGTGTTTTCAAATGCACATTCGTAATTACAAAAATGTTAACACAATTTTTGTTTAATTTTCAATCCATAATCATCTTAGGTAGACAAATGAGATTAGTCTGCACTTTCTCACGAAGCTACCACATCCGTCCATCTAGGATTGTTCAATCTTCTTGATGTTTCTGAGTCATAAATGTGAAAGTAGTCTGCTTGCATCGATTATATAAAATTTTTTGAAATAGATCCTAACAAAAATGATATGAAATTAATGAGATAATTGGCTAATCTGTCCAAACATCCAACAATGGACTTGAGCCCAATCGAGAAGGCAAATGAGGGCCCAAAGCTTGGCTCTAGTGTTCTTGGCCCAATACCTTAGCCTAGTTCATTTACGGTAAATTATCAATCGTTATGCGTTGGACCCGTGTCCAGCAAGCACTGTTATCTTCTTTTTTTTTTTTTTTAATATTTCAGACCGCTTCGTTATAAGAGTATATGTTCATAATTTTATTACTATATGTTAATAACTGTACATTCATAACTCCATAATTGTACGTTCATAACACTATAACTGTACATTCATAACTCCATAACTGTACATTCATAACTCCATAATTGTACATTCATAACTCCATAATTGTACATTCATAATTTTCGAAGCTCTATGTTCACAATTTTAAAGCTCTATATTTATAATTTTATCACTATATGTTCATAATTGTAAGTTCAGAATTCGATCAATAATTGTACATTCATAATTCCATAACTGTAGATTCATAATCTCATAACTGTAGATTCATAACTCCATAACTGTAGATTCATAACTCTATGTACATTCATAACTCCATAACTGTACATTCATAATCTTCGAAGCTCTATATTCACAATTTTAAAGCTCCATGGTCATAATTTTATCACTATATATGTTCATAATTGTAAGTTCATAATGTTAGAGCTCTGTGTTCATAATTTCATAATTGTATAATTATACATTCATAACGGCATAACTGTACATTCATAACGGCATAACTGTACATTCATAATCCAAAAAAATAATAATAATAACGCCGTTAACGGCAAAACACGCGCGATTTTTTTTTAAACTAAATGACGCGTTTTTTTTAAAAAACGACGTCGTTTTGGGCCCGTGTCCACAATTCAGTGTGGACACGGGTCCAGGACATAATTTGCCGTAAATTATATCGTGGACCAGGGTCCACAATACACTAAGGATTTTAATCTAATACACAGAATTTGACTTCATATAATGCACATATATACACATAAACACAATATAATAATCATGAATTATGTACATTATGAGTATGAATTCTGTGCATTATGTTAAGTGTTTATGTGTCCCCAGCTGTGTAATACACAGAATCCAAAAGGTTGAACCCCGCACAAGGAACCCCACTCACTTTGAGAGGTTGCTCCCTGGTCATTCTTCTAAAGTTTCACCTCTATGACCAGTTGAACTGCCCATGCGGGTCATTTTCATTATATTGTGTTTATGTGTATGCATATTATGAACATGAATTTTGTGTATTGGATCAGGGTCCACGATACAACGATTGTTCATTTAGGCAATTAGGCACATTGTAATTATTATGGCAAATTTTATCGTGGAACATGATGCATGTAGTAGTATGATCCATGAAGTGAGTACCATTTTAATTATACTTTAGTTTCATTTGACAATATTGCATTGTTTTTTCAATTTCATTTTTCACACACACTAGCTTCATTATAGCAATAACAGCGTATTATTTTAATTCTACTACAATTTCAATTAACAATATATATTAAGAAAAATAGTCAAATAAGTCACTAAACATTACCTGAAAAGTCAATTAAGCTCCTAAATTTTAAAAAAGTGTAATTACACTTTTTAACATGTCATATTGAGACAATGAGGTAAGCAGACAACATGATGAAATGGATGAAAACATTTGCATACATAATACATTTGAAATGGATTGTATAATTGCATACATTTAGAGTGTTTAGTGACTTAATTGTGCATTTTTTCATTCAGTGACCTAATTGCATTTTTAGGTTACATTCAGTTGCCTAATTACATTTTCAGGTTACATTTCAGTGGAATTGGACATTTGGGCCAGATTCCAAATATTTTTCTCCTTGGAGAAAGCACCCGAAGCAAGGAGCGGGAAGCGGAAATCGGAATCTGATGAGAAATTGTGATACCTGTTTATGTTACTTGATCAAAAAGTTATTATTCTTATTTATCATCTAATTACCCAAATGAGCAGAGAACGAAACGTTGACCAATTGACCGGGTGCACGATATCATTTGCGAGCGATCACCTACCAGGCTATCACTCAGTTAGCAATGGATTCTCCGTCGCGCCGGCGGCGGCGAAGGACGTAAAAGCGATAGTCTCATTATACTCCAACTATATCTGGACCCGACTTCGTAGCTTCTTGCCGGCTACTTCATCTACCTACAGCTCTAGCCTGCTCGCTGGAATCTCAAATCTCTATGGCGGCGCGCCGGAGGAGGCGGCGCCACTAAGCGCCGACGCAGAAAGACCTGCCTCCCCCTCCCTCTGCCTACCTCAGCCTCGGTCTCCTCTTCCTCCATGTAAATTTTTTACCTCTCTTGTTATATCCGAGTTCTAGTGTATGCCAATAATAATGCTTCTCCAGTTGATTGATGAAATTGCCAAGAAATTTTGAAATCTTTCATTTGTGATGATCATGACTGTTTTCAGGGCTTAATTTCAATTAAATGCTGGGATTTTGTTGCTTCATTTTTTGTTGTGATTGAAGCTGGTATTGTTATGCTATGATCGTTGGAAATTTCCATTGTTAAAAGAAGGAAATAAATTGTTAATGATAAGTAAAAAAAAAAAAAAAAAAAAAAACTATAAATTGTTAACCCATGGCTAGCATCTTTAGCCCCTGATCTGGTTCTTGAGAGTTCAGACTCTACTTTCTTCTCGTCACTAGTTTGTTTCATGTGTTTTCAAGTTTGGCATTGTGGGGTTTAGTTAGAAATATAGACTGGTGTGATTTTTTTAAGAAGGTTCTATTGGTTTCATATGTGCAGGACTGCATCTGAAAATTCCAGAATTTTTATCGTTTTGGAGAACATTATTGAACACACTTTCTTAAACTTGCATTACATCCAGAAGAACCTAGAATTTTGGCAATCTAAAGCCGAGGTTAGTGACCAGTATTTCATTATGGTAGACTTCCATTTGGCCTTAATTTTCTCTAGCAATTTTGATCATTGAAATTTTTTTGTTTACCTATCTACTCTCAGGAATCAAATGCTCGAAAAGCATACTTCATGATATGTGGGAGAGGTCCATGTGCATTTTTTAATGGCACAGTTCAACTGATTCGTGATTATGTTAGTGATGGTTCTGGGAAACAGCACACGTATGGTCTGGCATCCTCTATATATCTGAGAGAATAAATGTGTTGAGCAGTTTAAGATACTGTTTGGCTACATTTCTGGCTCAGGTTTTTCTCCTACTAAGAATATAATTTAATGTATACATGTATCAGTGTCATAGTTTCCGTTTGTTAAAATTCAAACATTTAATTAATATGCTCTTTTAGCTTTACTAAGACTCCTGCTATTGACTTAGGTGTTTGTTAGAGGTATCAGTTATGTCATTTAGTTTGGTGGGTAAAAAAATGACCTATATTTCCAAATGCAAAAGAAAATTACAAGATTAGTATATCATTGTGAAGCTCCAATTAATGGTACACCATATATTTTAATGATATAGTACTTCACATCGTAAGTACTAAGACATCTCAATCAATAAATTGGAGATTGCAGGTCTCTTAATCATGCAGTATAACTTCAGCTTCTCATCCGTGTTGATGTGGTTGCCATTTAGTATTGTTATGTTATATTTCTTCATCTGTTGAATGTTGACTAATTCACTAATTAAGCCTAAGACTTTAGGTAGGAGTTTGCAAGTCCAATCTCCATTGCCATCAATTGTACCAAAAATAAATAAATAAAAAGCTGAAAAGAGACACCTTGGTACCATCCGTCCATGAATTTTGATGACTTAAACTTGTAAACCTGCAAATATTGTTAGCATATGAATCACTGACTTCTGTTGAATGCAATAGATCTACATGGTGGTGGACACAGCTGGATATGATTTAGTCAATGACCCTGAGAAGTCAGTGTCATTATTATTGGTGAAGATCAATGATCTGTTTCTGCAATTGGAGGCTTCTATTGGAAATTTCCATGCTACATGTCAGGTGAGGGGTTTTTTTTTTCTGCATTTAATTGTTCAATATAATTATTACAAAGTTATATTTTTATTTGCTGATTACACTACTGCTTTTATTTTGACAACTCTGTTGCAGAAAGACTCTTCTGTAGAGGGAAGCTATTCAGGTCCTCTAATGTTTGAGAAACTTCCAGAAGTAAATGAGGATGGTTCTCGGTGGACAGATAGTGAGGTTCAAGATGCTATCAACTTTATTAACCAAAATCTACAAAAATTGGAGTCATACTTATCTACAATAGTAAGAGTTCTGATCTAGAATCGTTCTTGCTGATTTATAATGTGTTTATTTGTATTTTTTTTCCCATGATTGTCTTTTGAAATTTAAGAAACCATTGATTTAATTCTTGCTTGCTGCAATAGTAGTTGGATCCTATGATTGAAAGAGGTTTTGATATATCTGTTTGTACAGCAGCAAATTGTAAGAAAAGAAAACTCTTTGCCTTCTATGGAAAAATAAAACACCAATGATTAGCTCTATCCCTTCTTTATCCTCTATAATAGGGAATTCATCTTCAATCTAGATTACTTTTTGTATTTTTTGTAAAGAGAAGGATACTTTTGTGGCCATATATTCTTTTCTGCAAACTATTAATGCATCTTAATAAATTTATGCAAGGGTTAAGTGGTGTTCTACCCAGTAGGTATGGGCCATTCTCGCAAACAACTGGTTATTGAGTTTATGTGTTCTCATTCTGTATTTCTTGGTTTACTTGTGTTATAGCATCTTGAACTACTAATGTTCACACAAGAGCGTTTATAATTCCAAGATTAACAGGAAGAACACGTACTCGGTCCTTGGATTTCATATGATAATTATCTAATGCTTTTTAGTCTCTTAGTCTCGCTGGTTAATTTTGTATTCTCCTTCAACTTTTTATGGATTGATGTTTTGTCTATTGGCTTGTAATGTGTTCGTATCCTAGGTTATTGGACAGCACAAGAGCACAAGGACAAGGTACTCTGTCACTGGAGTGCGTGGACTACTTGGATCGGATTGGACAATCATCTATCTGTTCTTCATATGGGTTCTCCGCGGCAGTAGCGCTTTTGTTAATTGGGGAGTTCTTGACATT